>NW_021703782.1:89155807-89169962 GCF_005190385.1 Monodon monoceros | reverse complement strand
ATATATATATATATATATATATATATATATTTATTTATTTATTTATTTATTTATTTATTTATTTATTTTTCTTTCTCACATTCTTTTCCATTACATATCAGTTTCTGAAACCTCTTCGGTGACTTCCTATCTCACTCAGAGTAAAGTCCATCTTTACTGTGCGTGTTTCTCCATCACGTGGCCATTGGTGACCTTCCTTTTTTTTGATGTCAGTCCAGTCACACTGACCTACTGGCTGTTGTTAAAATGTATCAGAAATGTTCCCACCTTATTCCCAAACGACTTTCCCTAGGTTTCCCTGTGACTCCCTCACCTTCTTCAGTTCTTTGCTTACATGCCACCTTTGCAAGTGACCACCTAACTTAAAATACTGTGACTGCCTAACACCCTCCATCCTCCTTACCCTTTGTTTTTGTACATATCGTTCATCATCTAAGATATTTCATAATTTACTTACATGTTTTTAATTACCTGTCTTCCCACATTATAATATGAGCCCCATGAAGAGAGGAACATTTATTTGTTTCGAATGAAACAACTGTTTCCCCAGCACCTGGAACATGGGTACAGTGCTGGGCATACAGCAGGTGAATGAAGAGTCATATGTTAGTTACTTGGTACCTTTGAGTCTCAGTTTCTCCAGCTGTAAAATGGGAACACTGCTTATTGAGAAGGATAGTATTTTGTTTGTGTTTTTGAGGATTAATACTAATGTATATCAAGCACCTATCACAGTACCGCAAGGGTATATCTACCATGTCCTCATAGGTGTATGCGTATGTTACTACTACCACTACTACCACCACCGCTACTACTACTACCACTACCAGTACTAATTACCGATTCTGCTACCTCTACAACTACTACCACTACTACTACCAGTACTAATACCAATACTGCTACTACCATCACTACTACTGTCATCACTATGACTACTGCTACCACCACTACTGCCACCATTACTACCACTGTTACTAATACTGCCACTACTACACCATCTCTTCTTCTGCAGTATACAGTACACTCTTTGTAGTCGGAGTATAACTCTGAATTATGCTATGGAAATAAGTTTGTTGAAACAGAACTTTCCTTGAATAAAGATAATTGCTCCCTGAATAAAGGCTTATATATAATAATGCCTACTATTTATCTATAGATAAGATTATAAGAAACAGTAAGTTTTGTGTGTCCATACTGCCCAACATGGGGCTTATGTGTGGAAATGGCTTTGTAGTTGTGTCATTGAGTGATATGAACAGTACAGGCTTAAGTTTGATTTCCAGTATGATTCTGAGAGGTAAGATTTTGAAACTCACACCTGTGTATATTGTTTCTTTAGATAATTTCTGCTGCTGAAACTTTGACATTGCATCCATCTAGTAAAATTGCTAAAGAAAATCTAGATGTATTCTGTGAAGCCTGGGAATCCCAAATTAGTGACATGCTAACACTGCTGAGAGAAATCAGTGATGTGTTTGAAGGAAGACGAGGTGAGAAACTGTCTATATATTGAAATATGTTAGTATTTTAATGTAACTATTAGTTTTTTAATGTCAAACCTCAGATGCAAAATGAATAACTTGTTATAACCCAACTGGGTTATTTTTATAGTAAAGTGTCTTCCACAAAAAATTATAAAAATATTATTTGTCCTTCATTTTAGTATCAAAGCAATAAAATTTGTTGTACAACAGTATAGTAGATTCTTTTGAATTAATATTAACAATCTAATTTTCTTATTGAAATTGTCATTTTTATATTTCTTATAAATTGTTTTTTAGTTTTAGTACAAATGCTCTTCTGTAATACAATAATTCTCTGATGTAATTCTACTAACTTCATAATGAAATGAATGTAGTTATTTGATTTTCGAATTGCTTTCCTTCCACTTGGATGGAATCTCTTTCCTTGATGACTACGTAATCTTGGAATATTTCCTTTGGTGGGTAAGTTCACTGGTATTTCTACAACATGTAGAATAGCACCATACAATGTACAGAAGGCATAATTTTTACTCTTTATTTTAACATCAACTTGGAGTTTTGTTTATTTCCCATTGTACTGTGTATCCAGTTATCTATGTTTATGTGTTTTTATGTATTTCCTTTCTAATGGCTTCTGTTAGGGTCAAGCATGTTTGTTTTTTAAATTAAGATGTCATTTAAAGTCATAATAACATCAAATTACATATTTATTTTTACTGATTATGAACATCTAAACATTTCATTTTTTAAAAAACACCCATTTAGGGTAATTGCTGATTTGCTTAAAAATCAGGGAATGGTAGACTTTGTAGATACTACATAATTTGTAATGTGTAATAAATGCTTACCATGCTTCTGCATTTAAAGATTTCTGTGATAGCTAGTCTGAATGGCATATCATTTTGATGCTTTGATAAAGTACTTACAGCTGCATGTTTTTTTTTTTATAAATTTATTTATTTACTTTTGGCTGTGTTGGGTCTTCGTTGCTGTGCGCGGGTTTTCTCTAGTTGCGGCGAGCGGGGGCCACTCTTCATTGCGGTGCGCGGGCTTCTCATTGCCGTGGCTTCTCTTGTTGCGGAGCACGGGCTCTAGGTGCGCACGCTTCAGTAGTTGTGGCACAGGCTCAGTGGTTGTGGCTCGTGGGCTTTAGAGTGCCGGCTCAGTAGTTGTGGCGCACAGGCTTAGTTGCTCCGCGGCATGTGGGATCTTCCCGGACCAGGGATCAAACCCATCTCCCCTGCATTGGCAGGCGGATTCTTAACCACTGCACCACCAGGGAAGCTCCGCTGCATGGGTTTTTATGTGAGGCAAGTTTTATATATTAAAAGGTAAATTGATATAATTGATCCATATTTAAAGAAGAATGATCACTTTGCCATAAGACTTGTTTAAGAAATGAAGAGAAGAAGCTTCCTGGTCTTTCTGAGCGCTAGACTAGCGTCCCCTACAGATAGACCAGAATTGAAACAGGAAAATCCTATACTTATTTTTGGCCTGTGTGGTCACTGTGGTTTCTTTTACTTTCAAACTGGATATTATGTAAATGATCTCTTCTTTAGGTTTGAGTAACCTGTCCCCCACAAATCAGGGTTATCTTAACTTCCTAAGTGCTGAACAGAAGTTCCTCTTTAGGTGGGACACTGCTGCCTTTGATCAATGGGACACCCATTGTTTAACTGGTAGTATCTTGCTGTTCAGAGGCATCCTTACTTATGTGGGGTTAATTGAGATAGAGTTGCTTAATTTCTTTTATTGCTTTTTTTTTTTTTCCTGACTGTTATCATGAAGCTCATAAGAATAGCTTTTCCGCCAAGAAGCCCAACTCTGAGTCAGCCACCGTTGACTGAACTGAGTCCAGTGGCACAGTGCTGCTCTTCCTGTTCTGTATGGTTATTAGGACGAGGCTGCCTGTTTCCTCGCACCTGCCCACTGCAAAGGACAGAGTGTATTCTTCAGATTCTGGTTTCTCTTTGCTACTGGTATAACTCATATTATAACTATTACTGGAAAACCTTTGCTCTATTTTAGCCACTTTAGTTCTGCTCTGCATATCTTGGCTCTCCTGACTAGGAAACTTAGATACGTTTGCAAGTATCAGTTGGCCAAACAATTAAGTAGCAAACAACATGCTAAGCAATGAAAAAGAGCCTTTAGTGTTCGCATATTTGAAGTCTGTCTGAGAGCTAGGTTATTGTCCCCTTACCCGGAGACCCTTAGATTTCATAATAGGGCCTCCTGGGATTGTTTAAAGAACTCAAAAGTCAATATTTGTCTTCCTCCCTTTCTGCCTTCATCCAGTTCTGCCTTCAGGGAGGCCATGGCCTTTGTATTAGAAGGGACCTAGATCAAAAAGACTCCACCCTTCCTTAGTGACAAGTATGTATCAACATTTAGAATTTGAGATTATCTTAGACAAATAAACGTCGAAAAGAAGCTTTCTCTCATAGCCTGCGGATTCTATCCCTTATTTAAGGAAGCTGAATTTCCTTTGTTATATTTGAACCATCTTGAAGTTAATCTGACTAAGCTTCAGTTTATAGGGATGTACCAGGTTCCATAGCTCTGCGCCTACTTTATTGCGTGGCAGACTGGACGCATGAGGTGCTGTTCCCTGAAATGGGGCGAACAGGAAGAGGAACATGCTTGTGGATAAACATGAGCTTACTTGGGGGATGTATGAGTCGGGAACGAGGGAGTGATCCATCCAGACAAGAGATGATGGGGCCATGGTAGTGGAAATGAAGATAAGAGGACTGATTTAAGAATTTTATAAGTAATATTAGTATGATTTGATGATTAATTGAATGTAGAGGTAAGGGAGAGTTTGAGGATAACAACTGGGTTCGGTCTAATCCAAATTCTAAAATACCCCAGTCCTACTCCTGAGGTTAGTTAATAATCTGCCTAGCCTTTAGTGGTTAGGGATTCATTTTAAGTGGGTCTGGGGACATGAATTTTTTTCTGATGGATCATGCCATATAAAGCCCCTTTCAGAACCAAAAAAGCTAATTATAAGAACTTCTACTAAGGCATAATATTGCACACCTTCAGTGAAATAATGAGGCTTTCCTGTCCTTGGGGGATTAGCTTTATTTTGTAGAGATGCAGAAAAGCTCTGGATATTGAAAATGGACAGCAGTTAGGTTGTCATGAGATTATTTTGCTATCCTCATAGGCTGAGAGGGCCTTTGAACTTAATTCTGGACTTAATTTATCTGGAGGTGTAAACTCAGAAGTAAAGATGGCGCAAGTGTCATGTTGATTTAGGGAGTATTAAACAAAGGATTTAGGGAGTATTAAACTTATAATACCCCTGTGAAGACAGTGCTTCGAAAACAATTCTGTACATCAAAGTCTGTACCAAATATTTTTTTTTCATGTTCACCAACCAAATTACAATTTTATTTCTCAGTCACATGTAATTAATAGACTAAATTATCAAAACTAATGTGCTAACATTTCTGTTTATTTAATAATATTTTAAAAATTAAATGTGAATAGTAGAAAATTCGTTTTAAGTTATATATGTTATTTGTAGGAGAGAAGTATGGCTACCTTTCGCTTCCAAAGCCAATGGTAAGTAGAAAACCTTTGTATTTGTACACTTGAGTATGTTTTTATTCAGAATTCAAATTATGCTCTTGTTGCCTATTGCTCCCCCCAACAACTTCCAATGATTGACATGACAAAAAAAAAAGGATATTAAATGTTGACTGTTCAGAATTGTTATTCTGAGTAGCAGTCTAGACGTAGCCCATAGTTTGGTTATTTGTGTTAGATTTGAGGGATTGAGGGAATACGTAACAGATCTTATGATTAATAAGAAGCTATAATCTGAAGTCAGAGGTCTTTTTGTTCTTCATATCTTGGGTCTAATTCACAAGGTCATGTTGGAATAATTTTGTGCAAACTAATAACTTTCTTAATTTTCTCGATGAAAACAAACCATTCTGTTTATATTTAGAGGCTTGAAATGCTTTATTTATTAGCTTTACACAGTTGAAGCTGACGCATCTTGGCTGCATTGCAAAATAGTGCCCACTAGATGGCAGGCTTGGTTACATTATTAAGATGGTTTCTGTACCTTTTCAGGCAAATTCCCTTTTGGTCTTCATTAAACACTTCGATAATAATAATTTGTAAAAGTAAAAATAAAAATAACAAAAACACAACTAAATTTAAAAGAATGAGATGGGGTTGTAAGATTCTAAGTGAAATAAAACCTAAAAACCTCTAGGGTATTCTTAACTTTCTTAAATGCTTTGTAAGTTGCTTTATGCTGGACCAGGGAAGAAGATGCTGATGATGTGGCTATAAGGAGGAGCCGAAGAGATCATCGGTCGTCTCTGTTTATTTTCTAATGAACATAAGAGGCATCCTGTGTGTGTGTGTGTGTGTGTGTGTGTGTGTGTGTGTGTGTCCATGCCTCTTTATAGATTCCCTGTATTTATTTTCTGTCCTTTACCTTCTCCTATTTCTTCTATAGTAAACAGGATTAGAAAATTTCAAAAGGGCAATGTTAAATGAACAAATATAAACGATGGGATAGAAAAACGAGAAAAAGTGGCGGCTCTTCTATTCTGCAGTTGAACTGGTGACAGAATAGCTGGTCAGAAGCAATAAGTCATGGTAATAATAAGGGAAACAAAAAACGGAGAAGTACACATATACCTCAAAGCTATTATCTTCTTAAGCTAAGTGGGCACATGCGTGTTTTGTTTTATCATAATCTGTATTTTGTGTACATGTGTGTGACTGTATACTCTGTGTGTGTGTGTGTGTGTGTGTGTGCGCGCGTGTGCATGCATGTGTGTGTGTGGATGGTTTAAATAAATGTTTCCTTTAAAAAAATAAATGGCTCCCTGCATCTCCTGGCCCTACTAGCCCAGCTGTTCTGGAACTCCTGCCCCAGCTAGGGGAGTTCCCACCAGATCTCACAATGAGAGGAATGCCGCCCAACTTGGGCTGCCATCTCCAGAGAACTTCTGGATATATTTTTCAAAGAAACATTGCTCTTGGTAGTGGTTTCTCAAGTAAGTAAGCATCTGTGGGCCAGTCTGGTAACCTAACCAGTGTACAAAGTTTTCTTCTCCCCTAGGGTAAATATATTCTGAGTTCTAAATAGCCTATGTAGAAAGAAACTTGCTGTTTCAAATATGGGGGCCATCAAACATGTTGGTTCAAATATTAAATCCTAAATTCTAAGTATAATCTCCTATATAAGCTGGCATATAGGATTAGGAATCTGGATGTCAGTGAAACTAGGGTGCTGAAATTTAGCCCTCAAAAAGGCAAACTTGTTAAAGGAATTGAATTCCAGAGTCATAACATTAGGAATATATTGAAAGCTACATATAGTGATTAATTTTATGACATCATTTCCTAAGAATAATTTAACAGAGGGGCCAGGGAGGTTTGGGGGTATAATAATTGGACTATGAAAAGACTGCAGAAGTCTTTAAGTGTTTCCGGGACACAGATCTGCTTTCCCTAACTCCAGATTTCTAACTAACTGCTTCTTCAAAGCTGAACGCACATATTAGTAGAGTATTTGCAATTACAGTTGACCCTTGAACAGCATGGGTTTGAACTTTGGGGTCCACTCTTTTGTGCATTTTTTTCAGTAGTACATACTACAGTGCTACACCATCTGGGGTTGGTTGAATCCGCAGATGCAGAACCACAGACACAGGGAAACTGTGGATACGGAGGGCTGACTGTAAGTTATACTTAGATTTTCGGCTGCGAGCGGAGAGTCAATGCCCTTAAGCCCCACGTTGTTCAAGGGTCAACTGTAGTTGTTTGTTTTTACTTAAACAGTTTAATATAGTTTCAGTATGTACTGAAAACTTTCATATTAAAATTTTATTACAGGTACTTTGTTATGCTTTCTATGACTATTGCATTTCTTCACAATTAACTGTACCTATTTTTAAGATGCCCTAATCTTTTTCTTGTCACAGAAGAATAACGCAAACCTGAAATCATTAAAGCCAGACAAGCCTGACTCTGAGGCAAGACCTTTTTCTTTGCAGCAGTCTTACTTTTAATCTTTCTTTTATGTAATTAATGACTACATTGTTGTGATTAAAATATATGTTTTGTAGGAGCAAGCCAAGATAGCAAAGCTTGGACTCAAGCTGGGTTTGCTCACCTCTGATGCCAACTGTGAGATTGAGAAGTGGGAGGATCAGGAGAACGAGGTTGTTCGATACGGACGGAACATGTCCAGTATGGCCTATTCTCTGTATTTATTTACTAGGTAAGTGTAGTTACATCTTAATCTTTTAAAATGAATTTAATGATATCTGGTGTAAAGAAAAAGTGCCATGTCACATTGATAGGTTAAAGTCGGTTTCAAATATATGATAAAAAGCCTATAAGTAGTTCTTAGGACAATTAAGTGAATGCAACAAGAAGACATTCATTTAACTAGGATTTAGATTTAGAAGAGATCCTTTTCTAGGTTTGTGTACGGTTCCTTCCATAATTTTGAAATAATTTTGCTTTCTGCTTTTTGTCATCCCATATATCAGTGTCTCTCCCAGCCAGCATCAGTAAGTTTAGAAAACATGCCTTTTACATATACACTACCAAATGTAAAATGGATGGCTAGTGGGAAGCAGCCTCATAGCACAGGGAGATGAGCTCGGTGCTTTGTGTCCACCTAGAGGGGTGGGATAGGGAGGGTGGGAGGGGGAGGTGCAAGAGGGAGGGGATATGGGGATATATGTTTACGTATAGCTGATTCACTTTTTTATACAGCAGAAACTAACACACAGTGTAAAGCAATTATACTCCAATAAAGACATAAAAAAGAAAAGAAAACATGCCTTTTAAATCTTTACACAGTGACGGATTATATACAGACCAAAGAATAGAGCCATGAGGTCTACCACCTCAATAGGGTGCCAAACCTCCATGGATCAGTATTCATTATATAGCAGAGAATTTCCCTAACTTTACATTTACCTGACCTACATTCTCTGTCTTGTTCACCTTACAAGACTGTTGGTCAAACGCCTCAATGAAGTCCATGTCGCTCACATTTGTCTTCCATTATAATAATGGAAGACTATACATATGGTACAGTATTTCCATGTTGCTAAAAATTTTATCTGTTTTCTGCTCAATGACCTGTTCTAGAATTTTCTCAAGGAATAACTTCGAGCTTTTGGTTTTCTGATATCTATCTTTTTCATTTTTAGAAACTAGAAGATACTTGATATCTTCAGTGTTATGGCTTCTCTCCTACTCATTTTGATTTTGAAATTATAACCAGCAGTCGTTCACATCTGCATATTATTTCAGTAATCTGGAATGTAATCCATTTGGACTGGAGTCTTAAGCTCAGTTAAAGTAATTGGGATCTCTACAACTGTGTGGGCTTTTGGGCTCAATAAATAGCCCCTTTTCCCCACCAAAGTTCTGAACAAAATGAAAAAATAAGCAAAAGAATAGGCAGATGGGACCAGTAACATTTATACTGATAAAGCTGATACTCAATAATGAGGTTTATAGCCATAGGCAAGTAGGCTTTTAAAAATAATCCCTAGAATTAAGAAATCTTACCCTGTAGGGGAAGAATATCTCTTAAAATACTTGGAAGACTAGGTATATCCCAAAGGCACCCTTACTATGAAGAGAAAAAGGAGAAAAGAAAGGGCTACCATGTCTAATTTATTTTCATTTTCACAAAGTCACCAAAAAGACTGAAAAGATCAATAAATGTCCACCCTTTTCTATGGGGTGAAATAAGTGAGAGAGCAGAGTGAAGTGAGGGATGCTGTGCTAGTGAAGGTTCCTTCATATGGAAGGAAGATTAGGAGTGAGGAAGAAGCATTCATTCTTGTCTTGATGATGTCTTCTACCTTTTCAAGGGAAATGATTCCTCTGGAGGGTGAAAGAGAAAGATAGTTGAATAATTTTGCCTCTGGTTAGCAGTCATTTGTTAATATCTTTCCATATTTTCCATCATTGGAGACCTTCCCCCCACCTCTTTGGTGGTTTCCTTCCTTTGTTCTTAATTCTTTTTTTGTACGCGGGCCTCTCACTGCTGTGGCCTCTCCCGTTGCGGAGCACAGGCTCCGGACGCGCAGGCTCAGCGGCAATGGCTCACGCGCCCAGCCGCTCCGCGGCATGTAGGATCTTCCGGGACCGGGGCACGAACCGGCGTCCCCTGCATCGGCAGGTGGACTCTCGACCACTGCGCCACCAGGGAAGCCCTATTCTTAATTCTTAGCAAGCTTCTCTGGGGACTGAGTTTTCCCAAAACTAATTTTGACCTCCTTTCATGGTTCATATCATTTAAAAATCGGATGAGTCAAGTCTGCAAAAGGAAGTAAAATGGAATTCCTTTGTTTACCCACACTCAGTGTGTGGGTAACTGAAATGTGAAGATTAACTGTAGAAACAAAGATCTTTCCTTTGAGATGGAATCATGCTAATTATCTCATGGTGATAAAAATCAGATTAAAAATTTTTTTTTGACCAACAGAAACTCGAGAAATAAATTCTTACTAAATGTAGTTTGGTATATAAAATCTTCCCACATAAAGGATTCATCAATAGAAAATTTTTTAAGTTTGTGATTGCCCCTTTTGTTTCTTGTTTCTTATTTCAGAATATTTCAGGATTATATATGGTCAGCAATTTTTATTTCTGAGTCAGAATAGTGGATTTTGGTAAGGGGTGACATGCATCCCACAGAGACTAGGAAGCGTGAGGAATGGGGTAACTAAAGCTCTATGGAACGGGACTTGTTACTGGAATATGGTTATTGGACAGGAGCCACTGAAGTTCAGGAAAAGAAAATGGATTTTCTGTAATGGATAACACCTTGTGCCAGTTTGGCAAGTCCTGGTAATATGATTGTGGTAAAATCTTAAGCTGGCTTTGTTTTCTACCCACCCTGTCGGTATACCTGTTTTTCCCCAATTTTTCTGTTTTCCCTTAAGATGATGGTTTACCAGCCTCATCTAATTGCTTCTTTCTGAGACTCATTTGTTAGTCTTCACAGTATCCAATTTTGTCGTTTTCTTGGGCAATTTTATAGCTTTTCTTCAGGCTGTCATGTAAGGTTGTCTTAACAATTTATATAATTTCTTTATCATTTATATACAGTTACTCATATTTCTTTAAAATTTATATATTTTAGCTTTTCTAGTACATTATGGTTTTTAAAAATTTCACACTTACCAGTGCCTTATGGTTTTTAAAGTAGTTTCTGCGTCATAATTTCATTTGATCCTTACAACAGTTTATCAGAGAATAAGAATGTTTCGTTCATATCTCATAGCTATTAAAAGGCAGAACTGGTAAACCAGATTTCAGATCTTCTGATTCATGCCTGGGCTGTTGCTCATCTTAATGCATTCTGTTGCTCTTTGTTATAATTTACTTTTCACTTGTAAAGGTCTGAATTCTTCTTGATAGTTTTCAATATGATACTCTCTAATCCTCTAATGAGAGCGGTAGCACAAATATTGCTATGACTATTTTATAGACTCAGAATTGAAACTTAACTGACAGCCTTATCAGAAACAACTGAATTCCTGCCAGAGTTGAAATTAGAATAAAAAATGAGAATGTCCTGATTTTGGTCTGACCTTTTCTCCATTATGGAACAAAGGCCTTTTAGTTAAGGCATATTATCAGCTCTCATATCTTTAACTTATGAAGCAAAATGAAGAAGGTTAAAAAAGAAAAATAAAACTTAAATATAACTTGTCAGTTTTAAGTTTCTTTACATTATAAAATTAACATACATAATGTTTACCCATTTTTTTAAAAGTGCCTTAAGAGGTAATAGTTAAATGTTAAAGCTGCTTTAAGAATAGTTACAATATTATTAGTCTCTTCAATATTATTCTTCAAAATTTGGGATCTGTTAATACACAAAATGCTCTAAAACTTTAATATAAAATCAATTTCCAGGCAATAACTTTTTCTTACCTCCTTAATAATTCACTTTATTTCAGGGGAGAGGGGCCAATAAAAACTTCCCAGGATTTAATTCATCAACTAGAGGTATGTTTTATTTCCATTTTATGCTAATACTTTATTTTTATTACTATTATTATTATTTTGGCTGTGCCATGCAGCTCGAGGGATCTTATTAGTTCCCTGACCAGGAATCAAACCCAGGGCCCTGGCAGTGAGAGTGCCAAGTGTTAACCACAGGACCGCCAGGGAGTTCCCCTATGCTGACACTTTAATTCTGGGCTAAAAGTTCGTGATAGCTAGTTTTCTTAAGGATTTACTGCATGATGTTTTTATGTTTACCTACGTACACAGCACATGTGTACTGTAGAGAGTGGTAGAAAAGTAGAGGACTGCAGTAGCATTTTGTGGAGCTGTTTTGGTTATCTTAGTGGAAAAAAACTTAAATATTATAGGGATAAAGTAGAATGGGCTTTGACAGTCACTAGATGCAATATTAAGTTTTAGGTTTTCCCAAGTAGGTGAAAATATCCTGTCAGCAGATGCATATCTTATACTGTCCTAAATGTGAGGAAAGCATTTTGGCTTCTTCATTATTGAATTGGATGAATGATATTGATTAAATGAGATAACACATAAGAAAGCATCTGTCATGGGGCTGAGACCATTATAGCTTCTCAGTACATGTTAGTTTCCTTTTCTTCCTCCATATTCCTGATGATTTAGGGCATTCAGGGAGAGACACATATACTGACACTCACCCTTCTGCCCTGTGTGTCTCATGAAACTCCACATAGGCCTAGCTCTAATTCTCCTCGCTTACCTGGAGGCTTAGCTTGATAAGTGGATTACAGAGTCCTTTCTTAATCCCCTGACTCTCATGGTAGTCTGTTTGCCTCTCTAGAACGGAGGGCATTCTTGCATTTGAAATCTGAAGTTTCTGTCACTTTATCAACCTTACGCGTTTTCCTTTGGCATTCCCATGTGCTTTCACCTGAGCCTCTTCAGGGAAGGGGTTTCAGCTTGAGAGGATGATTGTCAACAGAGTCAGCAGAATTATAGAAAATACTTCATTCGGAATTTTCTGTAAAGTTGACTATAAGTGAGCTATTTCCCTGTTTAAAAATTTGGGAGAAATTCTGGATTCATTTTGTTCATTTTGACCCATATCCATTCCAAGTCACACCACACCATAGAGAGTATTTCACTGTAAAAGATCCACTACTCACCTTCTTCCTGTGTTAGCTTATTCATTAAACCAACATCTGCTGATTGTCTACATAAAATGCTCATCACATATTCATTGAGTTTGTACTGTGTGTCAAACCCTGGGGATAAGAGCTTTGGAGAAGAGTGAACAAAAGAAAGTCCCTACCGCATGGAGCTTACATTCAAGTGGGAGCAGATAGACAATGAAAAGTTAAATATATAATGCCCATATATAAGGACTGAGAGATAAAATCCTGTAGGATAAGAACAGAGGTGATAGAAGGGGGGTGGTCAGGAAAGACCTCTTTAAGGAGGTAGCATCTGAGTAGAATGTTGAGAGAGTGAGCTAGATGGACATCTTGGGGTCGAATATTTCAGGCAGACAGAACAAGTGCAAAGGCCCTGAGGTGTAGGGGTAGGCTGGAGGTGTCTGAAGAACAACAGGGAGACAAGCGTGAGTGGAATGTAGTGAGTCAGAAGGAAGGTGGTAACAAATGACATCTCTGAGCCATGGGAAGAACCTTGATTTTTTTTTTTTTCCCAAGAATTATGGAAAGCCCATTGAGGGTTTTGAGGAGCAATGGCATGACCTGGCTTCTGTTTTAAAAGGTTTTTGGCTTGACCAAGAGGGTAAATGGTAACACCATTTACTGAGCGAGAGAACAGAGGGACACCACCGAATTTAGAGGGAGAAAATCAAGCATTTTATTTTGCTGAAGTAGGATGAACAGGAGTGGGGTCAGGTTAGGTCAAGAATGGACAGAGAGATTTGGGAGTCATCAGCTTTAAAACCATGGTACTCTGTGAGACAGGGATCTTGCCCCCAAGGGATTTGCAGGCTAGAAGGGAAGAGAAGATGTGTACAGAGAAAGTGGGAATGTGGAATGATGAGGAACATGTGGGTAAATGAGTCATTCCGTTTGGTTAGAAGGTATGTTTAAAACGCACTGTTTCCCTTTTAAAGGATAGGGAAGGATGCGAAGGACTATTTGACCTTGAGATCAGTTTATCCAATGATAGCAAGGCTGTTGGAAAGAGAATTAAAGTTAACCCTGAAATTATTGCCTCCTTCCTCTTCATATGCTTTATCTAATTTATTACCAAGATCTGTTATTTTTCTTCACAAATCACTCTCAAATTTGCCCTGTTCTTTTCATTCTTCCTGCTGCCACCTGAAGCTCAGTCTTCACTTCCCTGGTATCTCTCACTCTAAAAGATTCTGTGTACCATTTAAAAATAATCATCCCGAATATTCTAAAGTATTTTTCAGTATTCTTTCCCATCATCCTCTTCTCCTCACTAAATTGTACAATGTATGGTCAATAGGGAAAAAACAATCCCCTCAAATGGCTAGTTGAAGAATGTGTATAGGTGACAAATTCTATCTTGCTGAGCTGGAAGCAGGAATGTTCTAATGCTTTTGACCTCATGTAACCCTTTTGACCCCATGTTCCAAGATTCAACACCCTCTTATAATTGGGGATATTATGAGATGAGCTTCGGATCCATCTAAAAGC
>NW_021703782.1:89089345-89090807 GCF_005190385.1 Monodon monoceros | reverse complement strand
TCTTAACCACTGCGCCACGAGGGAAGCCTCTATTCCAACTTTTTAAAAAGGGAAAAACTCACTTATAGTCAACTTTACAGAAAATTCCGAATGAAGTATTTTCTATAATTCTGCTGACTCTGTTGACAATCATCCTCTCAAGCTGAAACCCCTTCCCTGAAGAGGCTCAGGTGAAAGCACATGGGAATGCCAAAGGAAAACACGTAAGGTTGATAAAGTGACAGAAATTTCAGATTTCAAATGCAAGAATGCCCTCGGTTCTAGAGAGGCAAACAGACTACCATGAGAGTCAGGGGATTAAGAAAGGACTCTGTAATCCACTTATCAAGCTAAGCCTCCAGGTAAGCGAGGAGAATTAGAGCTAGGCCTATGTGGAGTTTCATGAGACACACAGGGCAGAAGGGTGAGTGTCAGTATATGTGTCTCTCCCTGAATGCCCTAAATCATCAGGAATATGGAGGAAGAAAAGGAAACTAACATGTACTGAGAAGCTATAATGGTCTCAGCCCCATGACAGATGCTTTTTTTGTGTTATCTCATTTAATCAATATCATTCATCCAATTCAATAATGAAGAAGCCAAAAACCTTTCCTCGCATTCAGGACAGTATAAGAGAAATCCATTTGCTGATAGGATATTTTCACCTACTTGGGAAAACCTGAAACTTAATATTGCATCTAGTGACTATCAAAGCCCATTATACTTTATCCCTATAATATTTGGTTTTTGTTTTTCCAAGAAGATAATCAAAAAGCTCCAAAAAATGCTACTGCAAGTCTTCTAATTTTCTACCACTATCTATGGTATACATGTGTTGTGTGCACAGGTAAACACACAATTACAGTAAATCATTTAGAAAACTAGCTATTACCAACTTTTATGCTACAGTATTAGCATAAAATGGAAATAAAATCTACCTCTGGTTGATGAATTAAATCCTGCGAAGTTTTTAGTGGACTCTCTCTCCTGAAATAAAATGAATTATTAACGAGGTAGGAAAAAATTATTGCCTTAAATTGATTTTATACTAAAGTTTTAGAGCATTTCATGCATTAACATACCCAAGTTTTGAAGAGTAATATTGAATAGACTAAAAATATTTTGAGTATTCTTAAAACAACTTTAATATTTAACTATTCTTAAGGTACTTCAAAAAATTTCAGGTAAACATTATATATGTTCATTTTATGATATAAAGAAACTTAAAACTGACAAGTTATATTTAAGTTTTATTTTTCCTTTTTAAACTTTTTTATTTTGCTTCATAATTTAAAGATATAAGACCTGATAATATGTCTTAACTAAAAGGCCTTTGTTCCATATGGAGAAAAGATCAACCAAAAATCAGGAAATTCTCATTTTTTATTCTAATTTCAACTCTGGCAGGAATTCAGTTGTTTTTGATGAGGCATGTAAGTTAAGTTTCAATTCTGAGTCTATGAAGTAATCATAATAATATTTG
>NW_021703782.1:89082740-89089245 GCF_005190385.1 Monodon monoceros | reverse complement strand
TTATAATTGGGGATATTATGAGATGAGCTTCGGATCCATCTAAAAGCCCAGGCATAATTTTTATGGCTAAGTATCAAATGTCTGTGTGATCCTGCACAGTAATTGGAGGTGTCCCGGTGTAGGGGAGCCACTGCAGGGACTGATTCTGCATCAGGTCTGGGAAATCTGCTTCTGAATACTGTTAAACTCTTGTGTTTTCCTGGATACAACAAAAAACATACAAGTTCCATGACAGACCTTTTATGTTTAGGTTTTATTTTTTAAATTCTGTATGAAAATTATCCATGACTGTATTTCTTACCAACTATCTAGACGACATACGCCTAATGTAGTGATGTTTTTCCTTTCTACCAGGTTTTTGCTGAAGAGGGTTTGAAGCTTGCTTCAAGTGTGCAAGCTTTCTCAAAACAGGTAATGCACATATCCTTGCCTGGTGCTGGTGGTGATGTCATAAATACCCACTTTGAGGGTATATTATTAAGGTATAAAGGTATTTAAGGTTTAAAAGATGGAATTTCATTGGAGTTGTTATAACTTCCTTATTTACATTTCAGCTGAAAGATGATGATAAGCTTATGCTTCTCCTGGAAATAAACAAGCTTGTTCCTCTGTGCCACCAGCTCCAGGCAGTAACTAAGACACCTTTGCAGAATCAAGTGTTTCTAAAGGTAAAAGGGAGGGTGGGACATTCAGGAAAGCGCTTGAGAAACTTTCGCGCTTCTTTTTTTATTAGGTTAGCTTCCAGCCCCTTTTTCTTCAAATAAAGTGTTAATACCCAGAGAAGAACAATTTATTTCCATCTTTCCTGCCTTGGCTGCAAGAACCATGTATCATCTGCAGTCATAACTGACCCCAGGAAGCAGTAGGTTCACCAAGTAAATTAGCTTTTTGGACGTGATTAATACCATAGCACGGAGCAGCTACCCTTAAATCCCAGCATCATCACCTGACTGACTAGGGCACAGACCCCTCAGAGTGAAGGGCTTCTGTTGTTTGTTTTGGGGAGTTTGAGTGCAAAAAAGTAGAGTGCAAAGAATTGCAAAGAAGGGGGTTCGCTGCCACTATTTGGTGCCCTTTGAGAAGCCCCTAAACCGTCTGAAATAGAACAGGTTGATTTTCCATCCATTCTTCCTGGGGTTCCATGAAATTGGCATGAGACTTGGGCAATAGTCCCTGCTTCTGTGTTCTGGGACCTCAGGTCATCAAGTCAGCTCAGATGCCTTAATCTGTATACCCTTTGAGATCCCTTAGGTTCCTATAATGAAGAAATTTTTACCATTTTCAAACTAAATGACAAAGTCTTTTGAAGGCCTCCTTATAAGAATTTGATTTGCTTGCTTTCTGTCACTATAGGTTGATAAGAGTATTACAAAGACAAGATGCATAATGGCTACTTCGGTCCAACTTCTCTCACTTTGCTATAAACTGCTGAAGAAGGTAAGATAATTTGTGTATCTTAAATTCACATTTAAAAAATTAGTCTAAAGGAAAGTGCAAAAGAAAATAGATACTGTTTAATTTTGCAATTATTTTAAGAGTAAAGTAAAGCAGAAACTAATTTTCTTAATTCTTTCCAGATTCAAATGGAAAACAACAGATGGGTCTCAGTTACAAATAAAGATTCTGTGGATGGTAAAACTTGAGAAGCTTTTGAGGTCAGATCTCTGGAACACCATGTGGCAAAGCTAACATTTTTAGAAAGCAAATGATCCTTTATATTTCAGAAACTGAACAATTTTCTAAAGAAAACGAACTGAAATCTTGCTTTATTTTCTGATCATGAAACTAATGGTGAAGCTTTCTGACAACTAATAAATGCCATGGTAGTCGCTGTATTTCTAATTGCAGTGTGATTTTAGAATAGGACGTTGCCATGAATAATGTTTAAGTCAAACCAAATATCCCTACTGTCTTAATGACAGTTTAATCCAAAGAAGCTATTTTGAATATATGCTCACCTTTGGCACATTTTACCCTAACTTCCTATTTTTTTTAATTTAAGCTTATCATCGACTATACCAATTTGCAGCAGAAGAGACAAGTAGTCTGGGTGATGCAGGGTTGTCCTTAAACCTGTGGACTCCTCCTCAATCCCTCCGTCCACTGAGTATGACTGGGCCTCCGCTGTCCCCTCTGTCACAGATCATCCATGCCGGGAGCACACGTTTGTTCTCTAGTGAGGGTTTCACGGAGCACAGGAAATCTGTCGTGATGCATGTCCCTCTCCCACCCAAAAGCAGGGTCATGGAGCTTACTCCACGGAATCCTGGAGGAACTCACTAGCAGATGGTTTTAGTTCTCCTTCTAGCATCGCTGGCCTGTCTGCCCTGAATATTAGCTGGAATCCTAAGCCTATCTTACGGGCTTAAAAAGTAGTTTTTGTACTTCTGAGTAGTGACTGATGGAACAGAAGGTAGAAGACAGAGAATAATTGAACTGAGCTGTTTAAAATAAATTCTGAGTAAGCATACATTTTATATATGTGTCTTTGGAATGTTCATTATAAAACAAATAAACAACTTTTTAGTGTTTTTAGTTTTACGGTTTAAAGCTTTCGTTTTTGTGGGGTGCGTTTTGATTGAAGGATCTGGTTATAAGTTCTGTCTTTATGGTGTAGTATAGTTAACTTTGTTTTTTTGTGCTTGTATCCCAGTGCTTTGAAATTTATTTTGAAATCTAACGGATTCAGCAGTAGTTCTGTAGGCTCGTCTGATGATCGGCATCTGGGTCAGCCATCACAGTCAATGATCACAAGATCCTGAAGAACCACCAGTTAGCTAGTCAATATTTTATTGAAGGAAACTTGAATTTACTGTAGGCCTTGGAGAGAAAATGGGATGCACTCAGCTTGGTTATGACCTTTATAAAATATTTCTTTATAAAAATCATCAAACATGATTTTTATGCCCTGAAACCAAAATACTCTTTTAAATTACAATGGAAATAATGGGAAACTGATGTGAGGTAATGTTATATGTAAAATAGATATATAATTCTTTTACTATCTTTAGTATCTTTGTTTTATGACACCTTTGGGAACCATTTGTGCTACCTGAAATGGGAATGTGCTGGTTTGTGCTTACACTTTCAGCTCATAGCACTATCAAGGTAGATGTTTGTAGAGTTACTACCTGTATCACATCTGGTGCGTCTACTTAGGGGAGAGTCATGCTGGCACTTAAGTTAAAAGTTTCCTTGTAAGTCAAAAATAATTTTAAAAAATTTATTTACAAAAGAGTTTACATACCTGAAATGAGAATTCTCTTATTTAAATGCAAGTGGTGGTAGAAAGGGATAACATCACTTCAACAGCATGACAGAGAACCAAAAGAATTTACATGTCAATGATAATCGTTTTATTTAAAACCATATAGTTATATGTATGTATGTGTTGCAGCCCTTAAGGAAAAATAACAGTTTTAAAAGTCCTTTTATTTGAAATTCAATGTAAACAAGTATACAATTTTAAACCATGAATTCATAGTTTTTTGTTTATTGTTTAAATGATGTGAAAGCTTTTGTTCTGTTCAAAAGCATGTGTGTCTTCGAATTCCAGGAACCTCTCGGGAACTTCTTTGCTGGTTACCCTGTAACTAGAGTGTGAGACTGAGTGACCACAAATGCACATGTTACTTCATACAGCATTATAATATTGATACTTCCATGTTAGCAAAGCCCCTTTCAAAGCCTCTTCATGTGTCCCTCATTAAGAAACCAGTGTTACAGTGCTACATTGTTCAGGGTTGAAGGCCAACCCATAGACATAGAGAAGGTACACTCTACACCCTGCCTCTTCCCAGCAACCTGAGCGGGGGAGTTGGGGCAGAAGGGGTGGGACCAGACGTTTTGGTCGTGTCACACTGAAGCAGATTGGGTAAGAAAGGCCGGTTGTTGTTTTTCAACTTCAAAGTGATGGAAAATTGAGGCAAAAACAATAACCATGACATAATACTCAAACAGAATCACATCAAAACCTAGTATTTACTAATGGGTTACAGGATGATGGGTAAATTATTTTTTATTTTGCTGTGTTTTCTGTCTTTTTCAAATTTTCTTCAACGTGCTTTGTTTGTTGGCTTTTAATCAGAAAAACAAAACGTCTGTCGCTTGCCAGTTGTTAGAAAGAGAAAAGCAAAAGAACAGAGTGAGTACATGGGCAGGCAGATCTGGGAGGTTGAAGACAAAATGGAATCAAGGCTTGTTATGCAAGACAAAGAAGGAAACCTAGGTCAGGTTTTCAATCAGGCCTCCCTGCGGATGGCTGGGTGTGAAGTATGCTTCAGCATCTCTGGTTCTTCCTTAGTGCACTGACTGGTAGGCCAGGTAAGAATAAGAATGCCCTGTTGTTTTCACTCAATCTTAATCCTCATGAGGTCGCTGTTGTGGCATTGATGCGTTTCACCACGACTTCTTCATACTGTTTTTGTGTCAGTAACCCTTCTGTTATGCTTTTACTTTCTTCAAACTTGGGCAACACAACTGCAATGTATCCTTCGGTGGATGGCTAGAAGGGAAATAGAATATATAATACTGTCAAATGGTAAAAAATCAGGTAAAAAGTGTGTGGATGGGATCTCACTTCCCCAGACCCTTTTACCTTCTCTTGAAGACTAGATGGCTTATGGAGAATGTTTTCATTCACTTCCATCAACCGTCCTCTTACACAGCTATTTAAAGAAAATATTGCTTTGAAGAAAAATATTATCTTCTTTGTTTCTCCAAAATTGTGGTTAAAAAGTAACTCACCTAGATATGGTGTATTCTTCTCCATCAGAGCAGTAAATCTTACACAGAGGTGCAAGTTCTGTTAGAAACTGTGCCCCCTGATAATAAAAGGGAAGAAAAAATTAATTGATGTACATTTTCACTTTCCTTTGTGAGGCAGCCCTCAGAGTTACAATAGGATATATTCCTGGAATTAGTGTTTTAAATAAAAATGACTTAAGTACAGAAAAACCATTCATTTATTCAAATATTTATATATTAAATGCCTCTATGGGCTAGGCACCATCCTAGGCTCTAGGGGAAAAAGCAGACTAAGACAAATGTGATAATAGGTAGTTTAGTTACATATTAAGAATATATTTTATCTTAACTTATTATACTTTATATTTAACTGTGCATGAGAAAGCTGCACATAGCCAAGTGTAAAGATTTCAAAAGGGCAGGAAAATCTTACCAATAAGCATAATATAAAATTCAACATTATAGAGAATGATCGCAATATTGTATAAAGTTAGTTTCATTAAGATTCCTACCTTATTTTTATATCAGAACTTAATGGAGAAAGGAACTTCTTTATTAGGTCAATCACTGAGACTTTCTGGAGAAGGGATATTTTTCTAATTAAAAAAAATGCAAATTGAGGAAAATCTGGAAAACAGAAAACTTTTAAGTAGCATATAGAGTAACTTACCCATTATCTTATAACCCGCTAGCAAATACTACATTTGTCTGTTTGAATGTTGTGGCACGGTTATACTTTCATGTACTCCACTGTATGGATATATCTGGGGAGGTTCTGACAAATATCTATCGAGTCGGCCACAAAGTTCGTTCAGGATTTTCCCTAACATGAAAAACCGGAGCGAACTTTTTGGCCAACCCAGTACAAGGAGGCTCATGAGAAATGGATGCAAGCATGTCTCATGTGTTGCTCTTTTTTCCCAGGAATTTTTACTGCAGTGAACATCTGAGGTCAAGATGCTGTTCTTTACGGCCTCTTTCCCACTCACAACTTTATTAGACAGCATTCAGGTGTTACTGCATGCGCTTCACTCCTCTGCCTGTGGGTACTTCCTTTCAAAAGACTAGTCAGTGTGACTCCCCACTTTTGGGAGGAGGGGCTGGGGATTTGTCCCAGATGGTTTGTCTATCACTGGCTCTGTGTCAGAAAGAAGTGTTTTAACCCTTTTTGGTCACCTCCCTTGGGAGAATAAATGATGGGCAGTGCTGAGATGCGATCAAAGCTTATCTACAGTGGGTTCCATGTGCAGGTCCCTCTCTGTTCCTCAGTAGTAACAACAGTGTTACTAGTTTGGACAAAGATTGATCACAGGAACATCACAAGCACTAACTGTTTTACTTGTAATTTGTAGACTTTTAAGAATGGTCCATGCTTTTTAAAGTCCACTTGCTTCCTGAGTGAGGAAAAATCAGTAATTATAAGGCAGGTTATTAGGGGCCTTCAGGCCTACAAAGGGGAGTGTAAACAAGGGTCTTCCAGAACAGTGAGGTAATTAGCAGAAACTCTTAATATGAACTCAGTAAGTGAAGGACCTAAATCATCCACTGAAACTTTCCTTTCCAGGGGGTTTGTCAGGATAGTTTAGTATGGTATTGAGTTGTCCTTGGTGTGATACCCTCCTTTAACAGTAAAATGTCCATCTTGCCTAGAATTGTAGAGGGCATAGGTAACATTTTCTATAACTAAACACTATGTGGAGGTAGAGGGTGTAGCTAGATGTGTGTTAAATTGGCAATGATTTAGGAATGGCAACTGATA
>NW_021703782.1:89082397-89082730 GCF_005190385.1 Monodon monoceros | reverse complement strand
AATAAAAATACATGGGACCGTTTCAAACTCAGAAGCTTTTGCACAGCAAAGGAAACCATAAACAAAACGAAAAGACAACCTACAGAATGGCAGAAAATATTTCTAAATGATGCTATGGACAAGGGCATAAATTCCAAAATATACAAACAACCAAATCGAAAAATGGGCATAAGACCAAAATACACATTTCTCCCAATAACATACAGATGGCCAAGAGGCACATGGAAAGATGCTCAACAGCACCAGTTATTAGAGAAATGCAAATCAAAACTACAATGAGGTACCACAAATCAAAACTACAATGAGGTACCACCTCACACAGGTCAGAATGGC
>NW_021703782.1:88974195-89082297 GCF_005190385.1 Monodon monoceros | reverse complement strand
TGCTACCATTGTCATCAGAAGATTAGGGACTATCACATTGACAACTACCAAGAAGAATTAAGTTCTGCCCCTTAATAGCTATGAGACGTGAACAAAATATTCTTATTCTCTGATAACCTGTGGTAAGGATCAAATGAAATTATGAAGCAGAAACTACTTTAAAAACCATAAGGCACTGGTAAGTGTGAAATATTTTAAAACTATAATGTACTAGAAAATCTAAAATATATAAATTATAAAGAAATATGAGTAACTGCATATAAATAATAAAGAAATTATATAAATTGTTAAGACAACCTTAAACAATAGCCTGAAGAAAAGCTATAAAATTGCCCAGGAAAACTACAAAACTGGATATTGTGAAAACTAACAGATGAGTCTCAGAAAGAAGCAATTAGATGAGGCTGGTAAACCATCGTCTTAAGGGAAAACAAAAATTTTTGGGGAAAAGACAGGTATACCGACAGGGTGGGTAGAAAACAAAGCCAGCTTGAGATTTTACCACAATCATATTACCAAGACTTGCCAAGTTGGCACAAGATGTTATCTATTACCATTATCCGTTCCCATCAAGAATTCTAATATATTGTCATCTATTTATTGTGTATATCTGCTCAGTCTCTTACATCTCAGATGTATTGTTTAGAGTTTTGATTTTGATTCAGAAAGGCTGGTTTATCAGTCAGAGTCCATTAAGGAAAACAAAAACCACAGCTGTTATTTTATCAGAGAGAGTTTAATATATGGAACTGGTTAACCAAGTACTAGAGGACTGAGAAGGCAGAAAGGGAACACAGAGAAGGAACATTGAGATTGAAACCCGACAGCTGCTTGTACCCATAAAGCTGAAGGAACAAAAGCAAGAGTTGGGATTCTTAGATTTTAGATGCTTGGAGGTGAGGCCCCTGCAGAGCTGGTTCTTGAACCTTGGAGAAGGGGGTGGCAGCCAGCTGGTGCTGGTATTGCCGAGGGGGCAGGATGAGGCTGGGTCTAAGCGTATAGAAATAAACAGAAACTGGAACAAACAGCTGCTGCGGGGTACAGAGCTACTGTTGGGGTACAGAGCTACTGTTGAGTGAAAGCAAGCGAACAAGGGAACAAATTCCCTTTCCTTCCTCCGTCCAGCCTTGCCTTGTCCCTCTGGTGTCTGCTATTGTTGGAGCATAACGGCTGTCCAAGGAGGGGTGTTTTCTCAGGCCCCCAGTCCCAGCATCATGAGCGGTGTATAGGAAGGATGGGTTTGGAGCTGAGAGAGAGGCTGGAAATTGGCTCATAAGCTTACTGGGTCTCGATTTCCCCAGTTATAAATGGGGATAATACTCCCCTGTATACTTCACTGGAATGTTTTGAAGGTTAGAAGAGAAGGTAGATATAAAAGCATTTTACAAGCCATAAAAATAAAAACAACCGAGAATTAGCCTCCCATAGATACTTGAATTTACTGTAATAGGTATTTCTTAGAAGAAATGTGATCACCTTCAGAACTAATGGTTTTGAAACTAACAATTTATAATGTTTCCCCATGTCCTCCCTTATCCTCATCTATTCAGATCATGTTAACATCTAAGATACCAACTTACGAGTCTTCTAGGGGAAATGACCAGGAAAATTGTGTTTTTGCTTTGGTTGGTAAAGCATGATAATGTCATATATGCAGTATACTACGTGGTATAGTCACATGGCAGTGTTCTGAGCACGTGACATCACTGCTGAGAATGCGCCAGGAGAGAACACGCAGACCTGAGTGAAGGCGAGGCGGAGGGCCTGGAGTGTGCCTGCTGAGGCTCAAGCGGGTGTGGAATTCCTGCAAAGTCTCTTGTTTTACCTTAAACACGTGTGCAAGTTTGCATTCTCCTCCATGATATGCACAGAATTGTTTTAATGTAAAAATTCTCACAAATATTTGAGTACAGCCTGGTGCTCTGTGTATTCTATAACCGCTTATTATTATATCCCCTCCCCACAGGGTATGGCTCACTTATTTGGAAAGGACCAGGCATATATCACTGAGATTTTCTTCTTCTGTTTCTTCCCATCAACCTTGTTCTTCTGGTAGACAGGAGATGTAGAGGTCTGAATTGAGACTGGAGAAACTGGCAAATTAAAATCACATGTGTGTTTGATACCACAATGAAAATGAAAGGCAATTTATTGCTGGTAGAGGTCTGGGTATTTGCAGTCATCAGAAGTATAAAATAATCATTGCTGATTCAGTCTGCTTTCTATCGGGTTGGTCAAAAGGTTTGTTCGTTATTTTCCGTAAGATGGCTCTAGTAGCACTTAGTTGTCTTTAACTTCACTCGAAACAATTTTGTTAGATTGTATGTGATAGCTGTCATATCCACGTGCATTTAAAAAAAGACATTAAATTGGTGAATTTTTGTGTAGCCATTTTAACATTGAAGATGGAAGGAAAAAGGCAACATTTTCATCATATTATGCTTTATTATTTCAAGAAAGGTAAAAACGCAGCTGAAATGCAAAAAAAAAAAAGATTTGTGCAGTGTGTGGAGAAGGTGCTGTGACTGATCAAACACGTCAAAAGTGGTTTGCGAAGTTTCGTGCTGGAGATTTCTCGCTGGATGATGCTCCACAGTCAGGTAGACCAGTTGAAGTTGATAGGAATCAAATGAGACATTAATTGAGAACAATCAACATTATACCACGCGGGAGACAGCCGACACACTCAAAATATCCAAATCAAGCGTTGAAAATCATTTGCACCAGCTTGGTTATGTTCATCACTTTGATGTTTGGGTTCCACATAAGTTAAGTAAAAAAAACCTTCTTGACCATATTTCTGCATGTGATTCTCTACTTAAACGTAGTGAAAATGTTCCATTTTTAAAACAAATTGTGATGGGCAATGAAAAGTGGATACTGTACAATAATGTGGAACGGAAGAGATCGTGGGGCAAGTGAAATAAACCACCACCAATCACAGCAAAGGCCTGTCTTCATCCAAAGAAGGTGATGTTGTGTATACGGTGGGATTGGAAGGGAGTCCTCTGTTGTGAGTTCCTTCCGGAAAACCAGATGATTAATTCCAACAAGTACTGCTCCCAGTTAGACCAACTGAAAGCAGCACTCGACGAAAAGCATCCAGAATTAGTCAACGCATAATCTTCCATCAGGATAACGCTAGACTGCATGTTTCTTTGATGACCAGGCAAAAAAGCTTGGCTGGGAAGTTCTGATTCATCCGCTGTATTCACCAGACATTGCACCTTCGGATTTCCATTTATTTAGGTCTTTACAAAATTCTCTTAATAGAAAAAATTTCAATTCCCTGGAAGACTACAGAAGGCACCTGGAACAGTTCTTTGCTCAAAAAGATAAAAAGTTTTGGGAAGATGGAATTATGAAGTTGCCTGAAAAATGGCAGAAGGTAGTGGAACAAAAGAGTGAATACGTTGTTCAATAAAGTTCTTGGTGAAAATGAAAAATGTGTCTTTTATTTTTACTTAAAAACCGAAGGCAATTTTTGGCCAACCCAATACTTAGGTTCTAGGTCCCAATTCTACTGCAAATGGTATCATGGCCTCTTATCAACAAGAGAAGACTTCAGTCCCTGTTCTTGGTTAGTATTTTTTTTTCACTCTAAATTATTACATTACTAAGCAGAAGGGATATCTTTTTGTAAGTGTTGAGAAGGTTAGTAGTATTAGGAGAGAATGGGGAGTCACTACAATTTCCCCTCAGTTCTAAGACTGTATCTTTATTAAAATCAGTATAATGCCTTTAGTGTTGGGATCCTGGGTGGGGGTCTGGGAAATCCAACATGACATTCAATGTATAATTTAAAAAAATTGTTCTGACATGCACACTTGTCAGTGCAGTGGTATACACTCATGCATACAGGTACATTACAGTTGAAGTTTGAGTCTAAACAGTCTAATTTGCATGTACATTTTAAGGATTCATCTGAATCATTTTTGACTATTGGCAGTTTTGCATTGTGTCTTCGGAACATTTTCATATTCCTTGCTTAAGAGCTGGAACTTTTTAGTCATCCTTAGGATTGACTATAATTTGAAAACAAATCCAAAGAAGATTGGCATTTCATCTGCATTTCCTATTGAATTATACCAAAAATGTTTTGTTTATTTGTTGGGGGGAGAGGATTCTCATCAATTAGGTTACATATTCCTCAACAAAGTTAAAAGCCCTAAAGGCTTTCTTTTGAAAGTTGGTTTAAAACTCTTTTTGATTTTGGCCGCAGGGGATCTTAGTTCCCCCGACCAAGAACCTGGGCCCTGGCAGTGAAAGCGGAGTCCTAACCACTGGACCGCCAGGGAATTCCCTAAAAAACTTTGAAAGATCAGTTTGGTGACAGAGTATTCGTCCTTCATGTGGATCAGTCAAGCATAGCAACTTCTTTTTAGCTTTGAAAAGGTGGCAGTTTTTGTAGCTGCTATTTGCATTTCTGGCATGTGAGAGGCAACATTCTGAAATTTTTTCATTTAAATGCTACACTGTGGTAGCATTTTGATGGCATTTGAAGTAGACTTTGTGGGAGCCATGTCAAGTTTAACTTTCATGGCTTACGTTGCTACCAGGAAAAAATTAACCACCTTCCGTTCCAGCTAAGCTCATATATGCAGACAGTTAACTGCTGTATCCCTAGATCCCCTTCTTCCTGGAGGCTGGCAAGCTGCCTTTGGTATCAGTCCCAAAACGTACACTTATTTCTGAGATGCTACAATTCATCTCAGGCCAGAGGTTGTTTGGTAATTGTTTAGTTTGTAATGTGTCGAATCCAGTTGTGATTTCTGTCCCGTTTTCCTCACTGCTGGCTTGATGCTGACCTTCAGGTCAAGTTCAGTCACACCTTTCTCTAGGGTGGTCTAGTTGGCTTTATTAAAGAGCACTTCCATTTCCCAGCTGAGCCTTAAAGACTTTAAAATTTTGAGGCTCCTCATTATCAGAGTATGTATTATCCGTGTCCCTGTGTAGGAACACTACTGTAGATTGTTTAGGAAAGGAGAAGTTCTCATAACCCAAAAAGAGGCGGATGAGCTACTCACAAAATTAGTTCATCTCAAATATTCCTCACCTGCCCCTTCCCAGCTAACAGTAGTAGTAGGGGATCAGAGACTTGATGGGGCATTTTCTGATTGTTTCATGTTAAGATGCAATGTAGTACCATGCAGGTTGATTGCAAGTCTGCAAAAATGTAACCCATTTCATAAAATGGATTAACCTTTTACTAGAGTAGTGCTTAAATCATCGCCGAATTGGGCTTGTTATAATTGATAACAAAATTACTTCAAATGAGTATGATTTGACTATCAAAGGATTAAGAGAAGTCTTTGGAAAAACTGATAAAGCCCTCAAAATGTTTTTGTGAAATGACTCTGTGCTGTGAAATTCAAACATGGAAATGTGAAAGATGTCATGTCCTGCTGTCATACAGTTTGTCAGAATAATTTCTTTCCTGCCAATAAGTCAATACTTGGTATTTATTCTTAGTTAAGTCTAAGAATCAAATATAATTGTAGTTATGCCTAATTTTAAAAAATAAAATACACTATTTTCAGAACTTGTTTCTTTTTTAAAAACAGATAAGGGGTCATTGAAAGGTTAGTTACTATTTAACATGAAATTATGGGGCTTGTTGACCCTGAATTTAAGTAACCTTTTCCAATATTGTTAAATAAGCAAAACCTCTTGTGGTTTTTTTGTCTATATACAATAGAATTTTGTTTGGGGGTGTAGAGAGTAGTAATTGTATGTGAAATTATAAAACTGTTATGATTAGTAGAGAAAATCTGGATGTACCGAAAAGTATAGCAAAGAAAATTAAGATTTAATAATTTCTAGATACGTGTGTATCATGCATGTGTATATGTATAATGAAAACCATGTTTTTAAAACATTTTATCTTGAGCATTTTTCTCACATTTTAAAATTCTTGTAAAATAATTTTTCATGTCTGTATGGGTCATATATATAGATGTATCCTGAATAATACTGAGAAAGAATGCCTCTCTATATACATATTTTCTCATGTCTCTACTTCCTGTATATGATTTCTACTTAAGTTAAGAGACTCCATAAATCTAACTGAAAGAGGGCCTGCGAGTTTTATCTAAGGGTGACAAATTCCCCCCAACCATCGCCCACCTCTTCCAGTTATTTATTTATTTTTTAAGTAGGGACATTTTTATTGATCAGTGTGTTTTTAGAAATTTTTATTTTAAGTATTTTCTGTCCATTAACTTTACTTACTGAATACACGCCAGCACTTTTTTTTACTCTTATAATTGAGGTAAATTTGACATACAGTGAAATGTACAGCTCTTTTGTGCATAGTTTGGTGAAATTTAATACATGCATACGGCCTCGTAACCACCACAACTACCACCCACTCCCATTTGAAATACAGAACATTCTTCCACTTTGAATCACTCAGTGGGCATTTTTTTTCTTCAACCCTCCCAGATGCCTAAAGTTGAAGTGGAATTCCTCTTCTTGGGGCAGGGCCTGCAGGCTGTGTTTGCTCTGACTGGGAGGTTGTTAGGGTCACGGAAACATTAACTCTGGTTCTGATGGTCGTGTTGTGGGTACAAAGCCCCGTCGACTAGTGTTAGCTTAGAGTTACTGTCTCAGCTCCCACCAACATGAAAGAGTGTGTCTGTCACATTTTCTCTTTCCTTTCAGGTGCTGAGCTTTTTATACCACCAAAGATCAACAGAAGAACCCAGTGGAAACAGCCTTCTAGAGTGACTCTGACCCCAGTTAGGAGGGCTCTGGCAGAGAAGGCTGTTTTCCTTCCACTCCTCACTCCTCGAGGCCTGGCTGCTGGGAACTGGGGAGAGTAAGACCATCTACCTTAGCATTGCGGAGAGCTGCTCTGTGCAGCAGACCTCAGCGGACACCAGTTCTGTTTTATTTTGCGTATAATCTTAATCGTTAGCAAGGCTTTAAGCTTTGACCCATATGGCATCACTTTGTAAAAATTACTGTTCTTCTACTTAGCGCTGACTGAGAGCATATTTCTGGTATTTATGGTAATCAGGACATTGGGTTTCATTCCCAGCTACAGGTCGGAATCATATTGGGACCGTAAGTAGACAAATCACAGAATTGATTTGTGCCTCAGTTAATTGGGAATGTTTCGTGGCTGCTACCTCAAAAGTGTGAAGAGAAGTTAAATAATGTTTTCGAATTGTTTGATGTTCCTTGAGGAAAGCCTTATGTATAAACAACTAATGGCTATTAGTGCTCCCAACATTTGGTCAAATTTAATCATTTAAATGACTTCACCTTGAACTAAAGCAGAGTGAAAAGTGAAATCTATCCTTTGATATTCTAAGCTTTCCTAGGCTGACAGCGGTTACTTTGTAATATCTTGCCAGGTCATGTGCTTCCAGTTATAACTGGTTTGAGCCTCCTATCACCACAGTGTCCATATGGACTATTTTTATTGCCTGTGAATGTTCTGCTAGAGTTAGCAGTGTTAGAGCTGGAACAGATTAGAATTTCTGAAACGGTATTGCGTACATTTGGGATGGTGAGCAGTGTGCATCATAGGCATGAACAGTAGTAAGTTACTCCTTTTTCTCCAAATGTTGCTTCTTTTAACATAATGTTTTTGTCAGTATCTGGGCCATTTCATTTATTTTTCTTTATGGTGCTTAACTGACCTCTGTCTTTTAGTTATTTTCTTTGAAGGAAATGAGAATGTTATCTCTTTTTAGTGAGTCCAGAAAAAGCTCAGTTTGTTTTGACAACAGTTTTGTGGCTGACTCTTGGGTAAGGTTAACAATCTCTTTCATGCTTTTAATACCGGAAACAGACCTTTACTACTCTACATAAACTAACAGGAAGTCAGAGTATAGGTATACCCAGAATTGTGTAACTAAAGAAGGTTTTCCCTAATATAGCAAAATGTAAACTATAGAATCTAGGTGTGTTCACTGTATAATTCAACTTTTCTGTGTGTCTGAAAATTTTCTCAAAATCATAGAAAAAGAAGAAGGTCTATAATTAAGTGCCCAACGTTGAAAGGCTGCAAGTGCTTTGTGACTACTCTTTGGTGTGGATTAATGAACATGGTTACTTATATGACATTTTAATATATTATAGTGCTCTTGCTATGGATAATAGTAAAGGGACTCTATCCTCTGAGCAAGATGGAATTTTATTCATTTGGAGAAGTAGCAGGTGGGAGCAGACCTTCCAAATTGAAGGCAAAGTCAAGGGCGAATTTATGGGGGAAAATGCTGTGTAAAGGCAAAGGAGAAACTCCTGGGAGTGATGAATGCTTAATTTGGGGGAAAGATTCTGTCAGCTTCTAGAGAAGAGTATATAACTCTTCCCCCAAATTTGGGATCTTCCCAAATTCATGTTGCAGGAAGCTAAAAGCCTCAGTTACTTAGTTTGTTCCATGGAATCAGCTTTGTTCATTCAGATGCTCCAGACATCAAGAGGAAACTTGCAGAGGATTGTCTCCTGTAATCAAAGTGTATTTTACATTTAGACTTTTTAAAAAACTGAGGCAGGAGCTAATGTTTTTATTATGCCTTTATGAATATAGCTTGGTGTTATTTCTTAGCACTGCTGCATATTTTAAAATAAATTTATTTTCACATATACCTACATATATATACACATATATTTATGTGTGTATATACATACATGTGCACACATCTGAGGGATTTTTCATAGCCACAATTGAAGAGGATGTTTTTAAAAATAAATAAAACTGACGATTCTTAGTAATTTAAGGTGACTACAATTTTGGGAAGCAGAATTAGCTTTTTTTCCTCCTCCCATGCCGGCCCATAACCTGCTTTGCTTCAGTAGAAGCACCACCTGGACAAGTCCTTGGGAGTCTTTGGCTGTCCTTCCTTGTCTGTCATATTTAGTAGCAACTGAGTTGAGGATGTACATCTTAGAAGCTAGGTAACCATAAATGTCTGAGATCTGTAGACAAGCCAAAGTTAATATGGTGATGTTTGGCAACCCTGAAGGCCTGCTCTTGATTTATTTTCTCTGTGCTCCCTAAACCCTTGCCTATGCCTCATGCTTACACTAGGCTGTTCCACCATTACTCTTACTAGCTTTGAAGTCCCAGGAACTTCAAGACCAACAGATGTCCTCTTGGTATACAGAAAGGACAAAATCACAGGTCCACTCATCTTAGTGTCCTTGAACAAAGTCATGGAATCTCACTGAATCTTGCTTTTCTACAACCTTGTGTGCCCACCCAGGCTAACCTGGGTTTCTCAGCCTCGGCACTGTTGATATTTTGGGTTACGTCATTCTTTGCTGTCCTGTGCCTATAGGATGTATAGCAGTATCTCTGGCCTCTACACATTTGATGCCAGTTCTATGTACCCTCTACTCCTGTTATGATAATCACCAATATCTTTAGACATTGCCAAATGTCCCTTGGGGTTCAAAATTGTCCTCAGTTGAGAACCATTGGGCTAAGATGACGTCCAAATACTTACTAAAAACTATTCATCTTTTTTTATGTGTGAGGAGGATTCTTTTTTTCTGCAAGTGTGATTTATATGGATCAAGTGAGAGAATTCATAAAAGTGCTTTGAACGAGATTACACAGTTGTTTAACCTTATATTGGTATTTTTCATTTTAAAATGCAGTATAGCATTTGGTCCTAGGATGGCCTGGGAGTTCCCACTCTCTAGAACCACGTCCCATGCCTCCCCTTCATCAAGACCCTCACCTTTTGGGGGGTAATCGACTGGGGGTTCATAGACCCTTAAGGGATCTAAGATAGAGTATTTCTGTAATCCTATGTATTTTATTTGATGCAGTTAAAAATATTATTCTATTATTCTGAGGGGTCCATAGGCTTTACCACCCTGCCAAAGAGGTCCAAAGGTTAAGAATTAACCAAACTTCAACCTGCCCATCAGTGAATGTTCATAGAGTGTTGACAGTAGTGGTTTGGGCAGAAACTGAGGTGAACAAGGCATACCTCTCTCAAGTCAATGTACCCAACTCCTAGCTGATTCCCTGTTCCTCCAGGGTAAGGCTTAGTCCTTGCTGACTAAGCCCTTCTGTGGCTATTTCTGCTTCTCTACTCTAGCTTGCTAGTGCCAGCCAGCTGTGCTTACTTACTAGGTCTCCAGGGTGGGGCATTTAGGTCTTTCAAGGCTGTCTAGGCAAACCTGGAGGCTATGAGAGTGGTTCTGTAGGGCTTCTCCCTGGGAATGGTAGAGATACCATCACTCTCCTACGAGTGATTGAATGTGTGTGTCTTTGGGTGTATGTGTGGCTCAGGATCATCGTAGGGCATTTGGGCTCCTTTATAAGAGGTAGGATTCTACAAGATAATACTAGCTAACAACCCTTGTGATCACCTCCTGGAGGCCACACACTGGTATTCAGACGTTTACCTCTGATATTTACATCAGCTGTGTGAGGTAGGCATTTGACTTCCATTTTACAGGTGAGCAGACTCAGGTCACACAGCTAGTTGGAAGCAAAACAGTTTCAAATTGCAGAACCTAAAGCCCATGTTCTTTCCACTATTTTATGCTGCCTGCCAGTGTTGGAGACAGGGCAGAGAATGTACTGGGGACTGTTCTAAAAAACTGAAGGTCCAATTATAAACTGCCCCACAGGAATATCACAGAACATGCTGGGCTCTGGAAGGGCTTCCCGGACCGTGAGGATCTTTACGTTCCTTCAGTTCCTTAGTTGGGTTAGAATGACCAGCATGGACCAGCCTCCCCCAAACCCACACTGCAGAACTGGCAACCTTTATCCTGTGCCCGTTCCAGACTCCAGTTGTATACCCTGCAGGTTGATGGAGAATCCAGTCTGGTTGGAGAGGAGCATCTGCTGCTTGAAGTGTCTGGAGAATGGCTGTGGGTTGCATCCTCATGACCTTAGGGCTGGTAACCCAAGATAAATCTGCCCCCAGTTTTTTAAAGGGGGAAATCTATATAGCACCTATTCCCTGAAGAGTTTTTCCCTTAAGATACACATATCTTGCTCATAATACACCAGGTTTCATCAGCCAGTCACCATGATGGGTTGGTAAGAACTGGTATTGAGACATAAATAACTATTGGAACTAAAAGAAAGTACAGTTAAAGCAGGCGTCAGACATCTTCGTCAGCTCTTTCCAAGCCTTCAGAGTCACTGATCAACTGTGAAATGCACTCTGCTGCTTTGTGGGAGACTGAACCATTACAGCATACTTCCTGTTGGTGTTTATTGAAAGGGATCTTCTTATAGGCCACAACAGCATTTACTCTATCTATCTAATCTATCTTTATCCCACTCCCCCTTCCAAGCAGAGTTTAACAATACTGTAGTACCTAAAGTGGGGAATATACAAAATAAGGGACAGAATAATTTTAGAGGTAGTTTCTCCCCCAAATACTTAAGCAATCAACCTATAAAGCACATCTTTTTGGTCCATAATCCTTCCCCCCTTCTCCCCCCTCCCTGCTGTTGTTTTGGCAAATGGACATTTTAAGGCAGATGCTGCATGCGTGAAGTTCTCATTGCGTGAGGAAATAGAGAAACACACTGTGGAGGGAAACGTGAGGATTGTTTAATACTGCAGGAGTGAAACGGCTGGCTCAGCTCTCTCTGTATGCGATGGGTGCTCACCCAACAAAGCTGATGCATGGCCACCACAGAGATCATGCTTCATCGGAGTTCAGAAGCACCTTCTGTAGAGGAAGAAAGGCCCGTGCTCCTCGTACTCAAAGCGGTGGACCCACAGTGGTTGGAAGCCCTGAAGCGATGCTAGGATGGAGCCACCCGTCCACACCGCAGTGTCTCTTTCGGGCAACACATTTACCTGGGGGGTGTCATTAGGACACATGCTGTTCAGCTCCTTCTGCAGACGGTTAGGGAAACCACTGAGCATGCTGCTCCCCCCACAGAGTAGGATATTCCCCATGAGGTCTCGTTTGAGGGCGATGTCACACTTGTTAAGGCAGGACACTGTCTGGGTGTGGAGGCCCAGCTGCATGGACTTGATCAGAGAAGGCTTGAAGAACATTTCTGAGCAGAGGAACCTTTCCTGGCACAGGTATATCTCCTGCCCATCCGGCAGGGTGTACTGGATCGTATGCTCAGTAGCTGGGACTTTCTTCTCTTCAGTGGGGTCCAGGGCCACAAAGCAGCATTTCTTCTTGATGTCCTCCACAATGCCCAGCTGGTCCTCAGTGAAGTGTTTCCCCGAATTGTTCATCAGGTCCATCAAGTAGGTTGTCAGGTCAGAACCCGCATAGTCCAGCCGTCCGGTGATGCTGGGCAAAGGATAGCCCTCGTAGATGGGAACTACGTAGGACACACCGTGGCCGACCTCCACAACCAGGCCGGAGGTCCTTCCATAGGAGTACATGGACAGGCGGGACTGGTAGGCGATATGCATTGCGGGAGTTTTGAAGGTCTCAAACAGCATTTCAGCATACTTCTCTCTATTGGTGTGTGGGCTCAGGGGTGGGTCTGAAACCAAGACCGCGTGCTCCTCTGGGGCAATCTTCATCTCTTGATGGAAGAGATAGTCCCAGATATCCTGCACTGTATCCCAGTCCACGATGATGCCATGTCGCAGAGGATTAATTAGCTTGAGACGAACCTCTGGGTTGACAAGCTCCTGCCCCACGAATGTCTCCTTGCGATTGTCCCCGGTTTTGGCCGTCTCCATGTAGGGTTTGCCCACTGTGGATGAGATCACGTGGGTGGGCTTTGGCAGCCCGGCAAAGCCACATTTACAGTAGCCCGTGCCAAGGTCCACGACCACTGCTTTGGTCAACTCTAGCTTGGACTTATTATTGACCACAGGTGATTTCGTAGGTTCTTCTGGCTCTGAATGGTTACGGCGAACCCACACTGCCCGCTTCGCTGGGCCGTCCTTTAAGGAGGCAGTCTGGAGGACCTGTGTCTGCAGGGAGGCCCATTCACCCATTCTCTCAGAAGGCCCAGCCCCTATGATTGCCGCCCGTGGAGCCTACATGCTCTCAAGAGCTATTTTGCTCTCACAAATTTCCTCAATCCCACTGGCCTCAAGGCCTGAAAGCCTTAGAGGGCAACTTGAGAATTTCCCCAGTGATGACATCACTGATTATGACATAATCCAGTGTCCCAGGGCTTTCAGGCTTACTGGGAACCTTTGTCCCGTGTTAGGGTAGATTTGAAAGCGTTTTTAAAGTGACTTACTTTTTTCTAAATTTTGTAATAAACGTGGTTTATCCAATCAATTAATATTTATTGAGTGCTTGCTATGTGCAAGGCAGGCAGCCGTGAAAAAGAAAGACAAAAATCTCTGCCCTTGTAGAGTTTACATTCTAGTCAGTGGGGATTGGGGGGAGACAGACAATAACCAAAATAAATATATGTTAGAAGATGTTAATGGCAAAAGAGAAAAGCAAAGCAGGGAAAGCTTGGGGGAGGGTGGCTGTGTTCATGTGCCATGTATTTTTCTCCCTGAGACGGTGACACTTGAGTGAGGACCTGAAGGAGATGAGGGAGAGTGCCACGTGTATATCGGGGAGCAGCAGGTGCAGACGATTGTGGGTTAGAGCAGGGTCTGCAAACTCAGGCCTGCAGCCTGGTTTTGTTGTTTTTTTTTTGCGGTGCGCGGGGCTCTCACTATTGTGGCCTCTCCCGTTGCGGAGCACAGGCTCCAGACGCGCAGGCCCAGCGGACATGGTTCACGGGCCCAGCCGCTCCGTGGCATGTGGGATCTTCCCGGACCCGGGCACAAACCCGTGTCCCCTGCATCGGCAGGCAGACTCTCAACCACTGCGCCACCAGGGAAGCCCTACAGCCTGTTTTTTAAATAAAGTTTTATTGGATCACAGCCATGCTCATTCGTTTACGTATTGTCTATATCTGCTTTTATGCTACAAGCTCAGAGTTGAGTCATTGCAATAAGTACTGTATGGCCTAAAAAGCTGAAAATGACTATCTGGCCCTTTACAGAAAAGGTTTGCTGCTTCCCAAGTCAGAGGATTCCAAGAAGACCAGTGTGGCTGCAGTGGAGAGAGCAAGGAAAAGTAGAGATGGGAGAAGGGGTCGGGGAGGGAGAGCAGCTCAGGTTAGGCCTCATAGGCCATTAATAGGACTTTGGCTCTAACTCTGTGTGAGGTCAGAAAGCACTAGAGAATTTTGATCACATAGTTGACACCATCTGATTTAGATTTTAGCAGGACCAATGGCTGCTATGGTGACCATGCCAAGCACTTCTGTCCCACTTATTTCTTAGGGCAACCTGCAGAGGAATTATTTTTGGACACATATTTGCACACATACTCCTCCTTTGTCCAGGTCATTGGGTTGACAATGAAATTAGACCCTACAGTCCCACTGAGGCTCTCGGGTACATAGCCCACCCAAGGATATCCAGCCAGCAGTGCCAGGTTCTGCTGACTGCGACTTCTTCCCAGAGGTGTCCCTTGATGCGACCCAACATGTGTCTCTGAGGCTGCTTCGCCACTGTATTACATGCCATCTCTGAAGCTGGGCCTGTTGGTGCTGACACCCGCTGCTCTCAAAGTGCCCAGGATCCATCCTTATGTTATGCAGCGCCGTGCTCTTATTAAAGAGGCAGTCACTACAATGGTGGGCTTTCTCCTTTAAGGAAGTTACTGGGGATGCTCTTTACTCCTTTGGGGATATGAGAGAAGAAAAGGACCAAGTCCAGTTTCATGAGCCTTGTGACTATGTGATAGGGGCAGCTTCTTGGTTCAATGGGTAGAGGAGGAGATGGTATTGAATTTTGAAAGAAGAATAAGAAAGTACTTGTCTCTAAGCCTGGCTGCCTGAGAAATAGCTTATTTACCTCTGCTTTTCAGGGGTTTGCATGGCCAACTCGGATTGTCTGACTTTATTTCAGGAGAACTTGTATGACAACCAAAGGTGTATTTAGTTTAGAATCATCCATTTTCCTTCTCCTCAACCCACCTCTTGATTTCTGAGAAATACGCAGCTGCTTAGCACATTTTTACTGCCCTGGAGTCCTGTAAGAGCCTATATTAGTTTCCTATTGAGACAGCAACAAATTACCACAAATTTAATGGCTTAAAACACAAATTTATTATCCTGCAATTCTGGAGGTTAGAAGCCCACAGTCAGTCTTAGTGGGCTAAAATCAAGGTCTTAGCAGGGCCTCGTTCCTTCTGGAGGCTCTAAGGGATAATCCTTTTCTAGCCCTTAGATGCTGCCTACCTTCCTTGGCTTGTGGCCCCTTCCTTCATCTTCAAAGACCTCTCAGACTTCTGCTTCCATTGTCATATCTCCTTATCTGAACTTGACCCTCCTGTCTCCCTCTTCTTAAGAGACTTCTGATTACTTTGGGCCCACCTGGATAATTGAGGGTTGTTAATCTCCCCATTGCAAACTTCTTAGCTCACATCTGCAAAGTCCCTTTTACCATGAAAGGTAACATATTCACAGGTTCCAGGAATTCAGATGTGGATATCTTTGGGGGACCATTATTCACCCTCTGTCACTCAACCTGTGCATACCACTTCACTAAGACACTCAGAGCCTGACATGCTCTGTTTCACAGGCTCCTCCCCCACTGCCCATGCTTGCTGTCCTTGGCGCTTTCTATCATAGGTGGGAGAGGTGCTGTGCTAGCTTAAGGCCAATTGCTCCATCTAGCCTGTAACGTCCATGGGCACAGGGACTCTCAGGGTCCATCCCCACATCCTTCAGGCTAAAGCCAATGGTCACATTTCACTCCTTCTACTTCACCTCTCAGGATTTTGCATACTTGGATGCTGTCTCCTAATGGAAACCCTTTTCCCCTTAGCTTTCACGTCACCCCTTGTGACCCTTCTCTCTGCGTCAGCACACAGTGGTATCAGTGATGGAAGGATATAGAGACTGTTGGCACACTGCACCCAAAACCTCCACTGCCTGGCACCCACAACCCTGCACACCTGTCACCAGCTATTTAAGGCATATGTGGGCTCCTGGGGGTCTCTGTTGAGGTCCCTCTAGGTAGAGACACTCTATGTTGCTCATGCTTTCTTAGGCCGTATTTTCTCATGGGATAACACCTACTTCTGCTCCTCTGGCCCAAGACCAAAAATACCATGAGATCTTTCTTGAAAGCAACGCTGAGGCTCTCCCCTAACGTGGAAAAAGAAAACATGAAAAAATTAGACCAAGAAACACATTTCTCCCTGAGGTGGTATCCTTGCTCCTAGCTTTGTTTTTTGGGACACCACCCACCCTTGATCTTTGGAGGAAAGGTGAACCAGGCCCTGTAATTTTAGCAGCTAAGGAGGGAAGAAAGAGAATCTAGAAAGGAAAAGGCCAAAGTACGTTTCTTTTCACGAACACAGATTCCTAGATCCCACCCCCACTTTACTGAATCTGCATGTTTCGAGCCTAAGACTGTTGAGACCTAGGAATCCAACTCTTCAATATGTTGACCTTTGGGAATCTCTGAGTCAAGCTCCCAGCAAAGAAAAGAATTCCATGTTAAACAGACATGAGCCTCATTCCCAAAGCTCAGCCCTCAGTGTGATAACCCCAATACTAAGACTAACCAGTTTCCTTGAGGTGGAAGGGAAAGGAGCTGTCTTCAGAAGGTGGAGATACTCTACTGAAGACTAAATCTAGATCATTTCTCTTTCCCGAGCTCCATAATCCGCAGCCTAGTGGCCTCTGGACATCTCTAAGTCAGCACGCCCCAAATGGAACTCATTGCCTTCCCCTGTATAACCGCTCTTGCCCCTGTAGCCTCTGTCTATATATGAGGAGCCCTACCAACCACCTAGATGCTCAAGCCTGAAACCTGGAGGCAGTGGATAGGGATCAATCTGATGAGGGGATATAGCACTATCAAAATCAGGTTCGACTAACATTTTGAGTAGTTTGCCCAAGCTCATACAGATTATAATAATGGAGCTAGATTTGAACTCGGGTCTTCTGAGTCCAGTTCCTTACTCCTCTTTCTATTCTGTACTGTCTTTCCACAAGGAGTGGAAGAAGAGGAGGCTTAGGGGGTCCACGTGCATTGCCTTTAAATAGCCTAAGTGTTGTCACATGGAAGAATTAGCTTGCCTTGCACAACGTCAAAAGTAGACCCAAGACCAATTAATGGTTTCTTCAGAGAGGTACAGATATCAATCCAATGTGAGGGAAAGTTTGTCCCTCACAGCTGTCCATGCCAGATCAAGTGTCTAGTCCTCAGGTTCTGTGATTTTGAGATACCACCACTGGAACTTGGTGGTGCTCATAACTGAAATCCTTATAAAGTTGTTTCCCACATAATCCAGTTCCCTAGTGCCATGTTCCAAGAAACAATTCAGCAAACAGAAATTCCCATGAGTTCTTTATTAACATTCTTATATGTTCCACAGCAGTACTTCTTATGTCTTAAAAATCCCTCTTTTCTTTCTTATCAATGTCTCTTTACCAAAGCCCTAATCTGTCTTTTGTTTTAGAGGGGGGACAGTTTGGCACAGAGGACCCTAGGGGAACCTAATGAATTTGTTTGTTCTGTATGACAGGCCATCTTTGCTTGGGCAGAGGAAAGGGATTCATCCTTCCCTCTTCCTCCCTCCCCACATCTAATCTTCTAATGTAAATGCAATGCTTGAGGCTAGAGATGTCACAGGAGCCTATGAGAAAGGGTCTCAAATGCTAGACTAGAAGCTTGGATTGAATTGAGGACAGTTGAGAACCAACCAATTAGATTAGATTCTCCTTTCTGAGTTTCTTTAGAACCTGTCCCTTCCTTTTTTCCACACTATCACAGCCCTAGTTTAGGCCACCTTCAAGTCTTACAAAAATTTCTTCAACATCCTCCTTTTAGATCTCAGAGTCTTGTCCCTCCATATTACAGCTAAACATGAATCTTTCTAAGATTTTGTCCTGGAAACCAAATCTGACCACTCCCCACTTAAAGGCTTCATTGGCTCCCCAGCTGTGGTCAGTTTAATCTAAGCCCTTACCTCTAGAATTTGGGGTCCTCCCTAGTTGCCCCCATGACTGCCGTATCCTGATGTATTTTTCCAAACACCTTAACTACTGCAAGCTCCCCACCATGCCTCCCTCTGAGTGTTTGATCAGGCTGTGCTCTCTGCTTGGGATGGCTTTCCCTCCTCTTAGCTACCTGACAAGTATCCACTTATCTTTCAGTACTCTACGTAGGCAGCACCTCTCTGGAGAAGCTTCTGACTCCCTCCCTCCTTTGTGCACCTCTGTTCTCCCAATAGACGTCCACCTGCAAACTCCTCTGCATCCATTCATCTTCTTCCCAACTAGACTGGGCACTGCTTGTGGCCAGGTTTCTATCATCAGGGCCTACACACTCTTCAAGGTGACCTGGTACATTGGATTTGGAGGAACTTGGGTTAAAGTACAAACACTCTAAGAGCTGTTTGCTCTTGGGCAAGTCATTTGCATTCTGAGCCTTGATTTCCTTAGCTCTGTCTACCTCCCAAGATGCTGTGAAGTGTCACGTGAGGTGCCTGCTACAGTGTTTGGCTTACTGTAGGGGCTCAAATATTTATCACTCTCTTGGCCAAGAAGCTGAGGAGGAAGAGGTGTTCAGCTAGTGAACGGGTGATTAGGAGTGAGGATATAAGGGGAGGGAGCAGAAACCTCTGAGACCCAAGTGTGGTTGGATTTCTAAAACTGTGCTGGCCACCTGCTCCGTCGGGGAGCAAAGTCGCGTTAGGCCGATGGGGGTGGGGCTGATAGGTCAAGGGCCTGCCAAGGCCAAGCCCTCCCTGGGCTGCTGGAATGGACCAGCCCGTGGTGACATCACAATCCTGAGGAGTTGCCAAGGCACTGCTGGAGGTGGACCCTCTTATTTCTCCCCATGGAGCTCTAGGATGTGGATGTGAGAAAGGTGAGCAAGGAAGGCAAATGGCGACGAGGAACAGCCCTAGCCCCAAGCCCATGGGCACGGCTCAGGGGGACCCTGGAGAGGCAGGCACGCTGCCAGGTCCTGAGGCTGGCATCCGGGACACAAGTTCATCCACTCAGCTGAAGATGAAGCCCAAGAAGGTGCGTAAGATCAAGGCACTCATCATTGACCTGGGCTCCCAGTACTGTAAGTGTGGCTATGCGGGTGAGCCGAGGCCCACCTACTTCATCTCCTCCACTGTGGGCAAGCGCTGCTCGGAGGTAGCTGATGCTGGTGACACCCGCAAGGAGATCTGCGTGGGCCATGAGCTGCTCAACGTGGAGGCGCCTCTGAAGCTGATTAACCCGCTAAAACACGGCATCGTGGTGGACTGGGACTGCGTCCAGAACATCTGGGAGTACATCTTCCACACAGCCATGAAGATCTTCCCCGAGGAGCATGCCGTGCTGGTCTCTGACCCCCCACTCAGCCCCACCAGCAACCGCGAGAAGTATGCAGAGCTCATGTTCGAGACCTTTGGCATCCCTGCCATGCACGTGACATCCCAGTCGTTGCTGTCCATCTACTCCTATGGCAAGACCTCTGGGCTGGTGGTGGAGAGTGGGCACGGCGTCTCACACGTGGTGCCCATCTCCGAGGGCAACGTGCTACCAGGCCTGACGAGTCGTGCCGACTATGCCGGCAGCAACCTCACTAGCTACCTGCTGCAGCTGCTCAACGACGCCGGCCACAAGTTCACGGACGACCACCTGCACATCATCGAGCACATCAAGAAAAAGTGCTGCTACTCGGCACTCAAGCCAGAGGAGGAGCTTGGCCTGTGCCTGGAGGATCTGCGTGTAGACTATGAGCTCCCCGACGGCAAGCTCATCACCATCGGCCAAGAGCGCTTTCAGTGTGCCGAGATGCTCTTCAAGCCCACCTTGGTGGGCAGCGACCAGCCTGGTCTCCCCGAGCTCACGGCCGCCTGCCTGAACCACTGCCAGGAGGCGGGCTTCAAGGAGGAGATGGCAGCCAACGTGCTGCTGTGTGGCGGCTGCACCATGCTGGAAGGCTTCCCAGAGCGCTTCCAGCGGGAGCTGAGCCTCCTCTGCCCCGGGGACAGCCCCGCAGTGGCTGCTGCTCCCGAGAGGAAGACCTCCGTGTGGACCGGCGGCTCCATCCTGGCCTCCCTGCAGGCCTTCCAGCAGCTTTGGGTCAGCAAGGAAGAGTTCGAGGAGCGGGGCAGTGAAGCCATCTATAGCAAGTGCTGAGCAGTGGTGTCCCTACAGTCCAGGCCCGTGGGCAGGCAGCCACAGACCGCTCTGTACACATTTACAGAATTTCACATAAAATTTTAAGATGCAATGGCTCTTGTCTGGTCTGGATTTCTTGCTCTAGTGTGATAGCAGAAGGTCGTGGGGAGTTGGGTTTAGGCATATTAGCACCTTCTGCTCTGCTGGGTCGGGAGCAGCAGGGGGGTGGGGGAGGTTCACTGGCCCCTCCCCCTCTGCTCTCCCCATGAGGGCAACATCATCATAGAGCCCAGAATGTGGCTTCCTGTTCTATTAGCTCTTCAAGGTTCAAAATCCAATCCAACAGACACTCATACTGCTTGCTCACCCATGGACCAAGGGGGAAACAAAAGCTCAGATTAAGGGACTAGCTTGGGTCACATAGTTAAGTGGTGGGTGGGAGACTCACAACTAAGTGTCTGATTTCCATCTCCTGTTTCTGCCCCTGATGGTCACCTGCCCGTAGCTTTGTCACTGCTTGACTGCCTCACTAGCCAACCCTCACTGCCTGCCCCCTTCAAAGGAACAGCCCATGGGTGTCTCCTGAGTGGGAGGGACCATTTCTACCCATCGGTGGCCCTCTCCCTTTAGACACCTGCCAAAGTTGCAGCTATTTTTAGAGTCACAAAAAGCCACTGAACCCAGAGGCTGTTAGAGAAACCAGAGGCCATTTAGAAATCATGTGGTTCTCTCCCTCCTGTAGAGTTGGGGAAACTGAGGACCAGGATGGAGGGGGCCATGTCAGTGGTTGAGCCTAGGTCTCCTGACCCAGGTCATGATTATTTCTAGAAGGACAAACATGGTTACTTTAGTTTGGAATGCTATCGCAAAATACCACAGATGGGGTGGCTTATAAACAACAAATCTATTTCTTACAGTTCTGGAGGCTGGAGGCCAAGATCAGGGTGCCAGCATGGGCAGGTTCTGGTGAAGGCCTTCTTCCGGGTTACAAACTCCTGACATCTGGCTGTGCTCTCACTTGGTGGATGAGATGAGGCCTCATCTCTGGGGCCTCTTCTATAAAGGCAGTAATCCCATTCATGAAGGCTCTGGCCCCCCAAAAGTCACCTTCCAGAGGTCTCCACTAATACCATTACTTTGGTTCGGTTTTCAACATATGAATTTGGAGGGAGGGGTGGGGGATTGGGAGGGTGGAAGCAAACATTCCATCTATAGCAATGGTTCTTAATGGTTAGCAACCATTAAGCGCTTACCAAGCATCTACTATGGGTGAGACCCAGAGCTGGAGACAGAAATGGCCAGAATGTGGCCCTTCCCTTGGGATTACACACAGCTAGTGGGGGATCCAGTGGACAGCCACATTGGTGGCTGAGCTCAGTGTTCCTGGGGGTGGGAAGGAGGAGGTGGTGTAGTGGAAAGCTGCAAATGGAGAAGGAAGTGCTAGGCGAGTTGACCACTTAGTAGCTTTAGGGCTGAGGGAGAAGCCATCGAGTCTTGTGAGATTTCAGCTGGTGAATGACTGACTGCCTAGAAGAGGGTGGTTCCTGCCTCTTCTCCTCCCCCACCTCCTGATGGCGTCCATGACCAGGGGCCCATGAGCAGCTGTCTGTGAAATCAGACATTGGTGAGCTGCGTAATCTGATGGGCTATCAAATATCTGTGAGCCAACTCTTACCTTAGACAAAGAGTCCTGATTTGGGGGCAATCTGTGAGGCTGCCTCTGTCCCTGGCCTTGTGCGAGAGCTGCAGCTTTGGGAAAGAACCAGACAAGGTCTTTATCACCTAACGTCTTGCCATCTAGCCCTCCCTGTTGCCTAGAATTGGGTTTCTAGCCTGGAGTTTGAGTTCCTCTGGAGCCGACAGGGCCTTGGTGCTATGCAGGAAGCTGGGCTCTTTCCTGTAGAGAGAGTTGCAGACTGGAGGACTAGAGGCTGATGGTGCCAGTAGACACATTTTATTTGGCCAGAACAGTGTATAAGTTTTTTTCTGGAATGTGAATTCTTTCAGTGGGGCCTATATTCTTGTGTTGCCAAAGTCTCTACCACTCTGATGTCTTCACATATACCTGCTGCTTCAGCGTAACTTTTGTTGTATTAGCCAGCATTCTTTTCTGTTGCTTGCAACCCAAGAACATTTGCTTAATACTTATCCTAAATACCTGATGAGTTATAGAGAGGGAAATGGAGGCTTATAGAGGGGAAAGTGATGTGCCCCAAATCACACAGGCAGTAAATTAGTGCTGTATGTGAACGTTCTTCCACATGCTCGTCTTGACCATCTCTAAAAACCATGCCTATCTCTACCTCCCCGCCTCCACAATCCTTTCTTCCTCACTCCCCACATTCTCAGCAAGTTCTCCTACCTCCACAGTCACAGTTTCAGTGCCCTGATCTCCTGGTCCTCTCCTCTGAAAGCATCCCTGTGTGGCCAATGGTATGAAAACACTAATCACTTAATCTCTGGTGACTCTTATAATTGAAATATTAAGACCAACATTTCATTTATTTCCCAACAGAAAAGCTACTACACATGAAGAATTTTTGTCACAGTATTAGAGAATGTCAGATAACACATTCACACTTTAGAGTGCAAGCCTAAGCGTGTCAATTGGCCGTTGTTCTATATTCTCTTGTTTAGGTATTTGTCCCCGAGGTTAAACTTGAGCTTCTTAAGGGCAGGAACTTGGACTTCCGCATCCTGGTTTTCTCTGGGCCCAGTGCAGAGAAATGGCATGGGGTGGGTGCTTAGTACATGCCAATGGAAATGACTTACTCCCAGTCAGTGAGGTAGAAGTTACAAGTATCTTTCCGCATTTTACAGGTGAGGACCCTGAAGCTTGTAGAAGTTAAGAATCTTGTCCAAGTTTACTCACCTGGTAAATCACAGTCTTGTGCTAAATCAAAGTTTTGTGATTCCAAAATGCCTCTCTGCCCTTATCTCCTTTCTGCAAATTTTCAGTCTCTTTTACAAGAAAAAGAATACATATAAAAGATTCCTTTCAAGTAATAAACAACAAATATGATGTAATTTCATAATTATCCCAAGGCATAAAAGTTAAGAATGCCAGTCTTTTAGCAAAGGAGAGACAACTTGCTTGAGACTTCCAGAGACATAAGTAAGCAAGTATTAGAGTGACATCATGTGGTAAAGTCCTACTAGTTAGACATGGCAAGAGGCCTGTTATCCTCACTGCCTGTCTGGGCAGCCTGACCTCTCTCCCCAAAGTGTATTACCAAGTTTGTCCTAAGAATTATCTGCATAAGGTGGGTTTAAGCAGTTCACTTCATTATAATACAAACCATTAATGGTGTTTTATTTGATAAGTGTTTTTTTTTTTTTTAATCCTACATTTTCTTGTAATGTAGTGGTTCTTAACCAGTGGGGACAGGGAGTGTGGGGTATTGGTGATGCTGGAGCTAGCTCTTAATGGCTTGTGACAGCCCATTGTTAATGTCAGGAATTTTGCAAGCCAGTTAAACTATATTGGTAGCTTGAAATTGTCCAAGGTATAAGTATTGCTTTTTTTTTTTTTTTGGCAAGTAGGCATTCCTGTGTCTTTCAAGGGGATTTAGTTAGTGTATAATGCAGATGCACATTGCACACTAAAGAGGAGGGGGTAGTGGCTGAAACGGCAGATAAAAATTTCATGTTAAATTTTTCTTGCCCTGCCTCAAAAATAATTTTGCTTCCTCATGAAGACGCAGCTCTATAAGGTCAGAATGCCTTTTACAACCTGTCCAAGCTCCACTCACCTTCAAGGCCCAGCCCAATGCCCCTTCCCACCACTGTGGCCTTGCACACCAGCCTTGGCTTTATCACCTGCCCAACTCAGCAGAAAGGACAGACTGTGTCTTTTCCATCTCTGTGTCATGGCTCAGGGTAGGTGCCCTGGGGAAAGTATGCTCTATGTATTGCTCAGAGGCTCCTTAATTTGTATTTGCTTGTCCTGGACTTTTTGCTGTTTCCTCCCAGAACTCTGCAGAATTTCTAGGGTTCTCAGCCTTCAACCTGGCTGCCTGTCGGAATCATCTGGGGAGCTTTTAAGAAAGACCCATGCCCAACTTCAGTCCCAGTTAAATCAGAATGTGTGGGGTGGAGTGGAAGCACCAGTGTGATCTCACAGGCTGCCAGTGATTCTGATGTGGGAACCACTGCTCTAGGGAAGCCTCAGGTCCCACCTAGTCTTTCATTTTCACAGGCAGAAATGCCAAACCTTTCAGGCAGCACTCGGTCTAGAAAAATGTTCTTTTCCTGAGATGGAACCTGAGAATCTGCCAATTTTCTGAGCCTTTAACATTCCAGAGACCACTGCATGGCTTCTGAAAGGAGTTTCACCCCTCCTGGCTTCTGCATTTGCATAAATATGTAGAATAATAATTAGGATCTAAATAAGTCATAGAAGAAGCAATAGGACTATGCTTAGTGAGTTCTGCGAAAGTCAGGCCAGAAAGCAGTGCTTTACGGATGACCCTTGAGCAATTGCAGAGAGCCACTTCCGTGGTTTCAGGCAGGAAGCGTCCAGCAGAGAAAACCGTGAGGATGGGAACTGGATCAGCAAGACCTAGCATGAATGTAACCCCTCAATCACAATCTTGAGAAGCACCCCTCCCTCATTTTTATGGCCAAATAGATGGATATGGGGTTGAATTCTGCCAGGATCCCTTTCTCCCCCATCGCAAAAACAAAGGTAGCTTGGTACATTTCCATAGCTCTAAGTACTTTCTTCATCTTCTTGTGGCTTGAGAGGACCAGGCCTTCTCTCTACTTCTCACCCTGGTGTGTGCATGCATACCGGCATATACACAAACCAGTATGCGTACATGTACATGCATGTACACAGAGCATGCAGTCTCCTTAGAGGAATTTATTTCTTTGCGAAGGGGGGCATTAAAATGGAGGGCAAAGTTCTTGTCTTGGTCTTGTGGTTCTCAAATTTTGTTGCTTATTAGAGTCACTTGAGGAGCTTTCAAAATTCCTGATGCCGAGGACTTCCGGCTCATGGAGTCACCTATTCTCTCAGGTCCTCCCTCTTACAACTAAAGTCCCCTGGACACTGACAGAGATTCTCTCCTTGACCAAACTCTAGCCAGGGTCCCCTGAGCCCTCTCTTAACTAAGCCTCAACCTTGGCCTATGAAGACTGGAAAAAACACTAAATAGTTTCTAACAGCTCAAGGTTCATCCATAGGATGACCCTATGCCTCCTTAGAATGTCTGTCTGAGAAAATTCAAGGATGCCCAAAGAACTTACTGTTTGTTCAAGCCAACACCCGAAGGAAGATAGGCTCCCTGTCTCCCAGCCTCTGTGGGAGGGTAGGAGCCTAATTTCAGTAAGTGTCAGTTGGTTAACCCAGATGGGTTTCACAGAGACCAACCCTTACTTCCTGCTTTTTTGTATTTTTTCACTTCTCTGACTCTCCTAAGCCCCTGCTTGACTCCCTCCCTATGCCTTCATTCTCCCTTTAAAATGCAGTCATCTTGTGACTTCCCTGGTGGTGCAGTGGTTAAGAATCCGTCTCCCAATGCAGGGGACATGGGTTCGAGCCCTGGTCTGGGAAGATCCCACACGCTGCAGAGCAACTAAGCCCGTGTACCACAACGACTGAGCCTGGGCTCTAGAGCCCTCGAGCCACAACTACTGAGCCCATGTGCTGCAACTACTGAAGCCTGCATGCCTAGAGCACATGCTCTGCAACAAGAGAAGCCACTGCAATGAGAAGCCCGCGCACCGCAACGAAGAGTAGCCCCCGCTCGTCGCAACCAGAGAAAGCCAGCGCACAGTAACAAAACCCAACACAGCCAAATATAAATAAATAAATAAATTTATATATTAAAAAAAGAGCAATAGGAGCATCTTTTTAAAAAAAAAAATGCAGTTACCTCTGTATAAATCAAAGTGGAACTTTTTTCTCTCCTGTAACAGTATTTTACTGTTCAAAACCTGTTCTTACCACTTAAACTAATGTCTGGCTTTGTTTAACTTTGATAATATAACACACCAAATAAAGATAGGAAGACTCCAAAAAGTGAAAGAAGTACTTGTAGGCAAGTTGTTATTATCTTTAGAAATTACTTATATTAACTATATTTTCTTATTTTTCATAAGACCCCCAAATGCCAGAGCATCACAAATTAAAAAAATAAGAAAATATATTTAATATAATTGGCCCAGTGATGAATGGATACCAAATAGACAAACACAGAATCTAAGAAAGCACAGTTAGGACTTCCCTGGTGGTCCAGTGGTTAAGACTCCCCGCCCCAAGTGCAGGGGGCAAGGGTTCTACCCCAGTCAAGGAACTCAGATCTTGTATGCTGCATGGTGCAGCCAGAAACAAAAAAACCAACAACTCTCTTTGGGACTTCCCTGGCTGTCCAGTGGCTGAGACATTGTGCTTCCACTGCAGGGGGTGTGGGTTCGATCCCTGGTCAGGGAACTAAGATCCCACATGCCAAGCAGTGTGGCCAAAAACTAGAAGAAAAGAAAAGAAAACACAGAATGGGTTTCAGTGGGGCTGAATGGGGACTTGATTTCCCACTCCATCCTCCTGTGGCATGGAACAGGGTAACATGCAGTGGGGTATTGTCAGTGGGTCCAGCATTGCTGTACCTCCATCCTCATGCAGCAGCAATGAGGTGGAAAAAGGTGATGAGAGGTGGGGCTAGTTGGCACTTACCTCTCTCCTCTTCATTCTCTGGTGACAAGGGGGCCCAGTGGGGAGCTGATTTTACACCTCCACTTGGAGGCAAGTAATTTGTGGATATCGAGAAACTGATTATAAAGTTTATATGGAAAGGAAAAAGACCCAGAATAGCCAATACCACACTGAGGAAGAAGAAAAAAGTTGGAAGACTGACACTATCTGACTTAAAAACTTACTTAAGGTACAATAATTAAGACAGTGTGGGATTGGTGAAAGAATAGACAAGTAGATCAATGAACAGTATAGAGAGCTCCAAGATAGACCCACACAAATATAATCAATTGATTGCTGACAATGGAGTAAAGACAATTCAATAGAGAAAAGATAATTTTTTAATAGAGTTAGAACAATTGGAAATCCTTTTGCAAAAAAATAAACCTAGACACAGATTTTACACCCTTCACAAAAATTAACTCAAAATGGATCATAGACCTAAGCACAAACCTATAAAACTTCAAGAAGACAGCATAGAAAATCTAGATGACCTTGGGATTGGTGATGAAATTTCAGATGCAACATCAAAAGCACAATCCATGAATGAAAAAATTGAACTAATAAGTTGGACTCTATTAACAGGAAAAACTTCTGCTCTGTGAAAGACATTGTTCAGAGAATGAAAAAACAAGCCACAGAATGGTAGAAAATATTTGCAAAACAAATCATCTGATAAATGATATGTATCCAAAGAACTCTTAAAATGCAACAATAAGAAAATGAACAATCCAATTAAAAAATGGGCAAAAGATCTGAACAGACACTTCAACAAAGAAGATATACATATGGCAAATACACATATGAAAATATGCTTATCCTATATAAAAGATGCAAAATCGTACATCCACTCTAAAAGGCAATTTTTTAAAAACCAAGCTAAATGTATTCTTACCATATGATCTAACAATCACACTCCTAGATATTTACTCAATTGAACTGAAAACTTATGTCCACATAAAAACCTACACATGAATGTTTGTAGCATCTCTACTCTAGTTGCCAAAAACTGGAAGCAACGAAGATATACTTAAATAGGTTAATGGATAAATGGTGGTACATCTGTACAATGAAACATTATTGAGGAATAAAAACTATGGACTTTGGTTAATAATATGTCAGTATTGGTTCATTAATTATTACAAATGTGCCACAGTACTGCAAGTGAAAATGTGTATGGGTGGGTGGGGGTGGTACATGGAAACTTTCTATGTTATCTGCTCAATTTTTCTCTAAATTTAAAACTGTTTAAAAATAAAATCTTTTAAACAAGCAAACAAAAGGCAATCTATAGCTTGGGAAAAAATATTTGCAAACCATATATCCAGCAAAGGACTAGTATTTAGAATATGTAAAGAATTCTCAAAACTTAACATTTAAAAACAATCTAATTAAAAAATGCATGTAAGACGTAAACAGACATTTCACTAAAAAGGATATATATGTCTTCTTTGGAGAAATGTCTATTTAGATCTTCCACCCATTTTTTGATTGGGTTGTTTGTCTTTTTGATATTAAGTTGCATGAGCTGTTTTTAAATTTTGGAGATTAATCCGTTGTCAGTTACTTCATTTGCAAATATTTTCTCCCATTTTGAGGGTTGTCTTTTTGTTTTGTATATGGTTTCCTTTGTTATGCAAAAGTTTTAAAGTTTAATTAGGTTCCATTTGTTTATTTTTGTTTTTATTTTCATTAGGAGGTGGATTGAAAAAGATTTTGCCGCTATTTACGTCAAAGAGTGTTCTGCCTATGCTTTCCTCTAAGAGTTTTATAGTATCCGGCCTTATATCTAGGTCTTTAATCCATTTTGAGTTTATTTTTGTGTAGGGTGTTAGGGAATGTTCCAATTTCCTTCATTTACATGCAGTTGTCCAGTTTTCCCAGCACCACATATTGAAGAGACTGTCTTTTCTCCATTGTATATTCTTGCCTCCTTTGTCATAGATTAGGTGACCACAGGCGCACGGGTTTATCTCTGGGTTTTCTATCCTGTTCCTTTGATCTATATTTCTGTTTTTGTGCCAGTACCACACTGCTTTGATTACTGTAGCTTTGTAGTATAGTCTGAAGCCAGGGAGCCTGGGTCCTCCAGCTCTGTTTTTCCTTCTCAAGATTGCTTTGGCTATTCGTGGTCTTTTGTGTTTCCATACAAACTGTAAAATTTTTTGTTTTAATTCTGTGAAAAAATGCCATTGGTAATTTGATAGGGATGGCATTGAATCATACAGATGCCTGAAAAGCACATAAAAAGATGCTCAGCATCACTAATTATTAGAGAAATGCAAATCAAAACTACAATGTGGTATCACCCCACACTGGTCAGAGTGGCCATCATCAGAAAAATCTATAAACAATTAATGCTAAAGAGATGTGGAGAAAAGGAACCCTCCTACACTGTTGATGGGAATGTAAGTTGGTACAGCCACTATGGAGAACAGTATGGAGGTTCCTTAAAAAACTAAAAATAGAGCTACCATATGACCCAGCAATCCCACTCCTGGGCATATATCCAGAGAAAACCATAATTCGAAAAGATACACGTACCCCAATGTTCAAAGAAGCACTATTTACAATAGCCAAGACATGGAAGCAACTTAAATGTCCATCAACAGAGGATTGGATAAAGAAGATGTGGTACATACATACAACGGAATATTACTCAGCCATAAAAAAGAACAAAATAATGCCATTTGCAGCAACATGAATGGACATAGAGATTGTCATACTGAGTGAAGTAAGTCAGACAAAGATAAATATCATATGATATCACTTATATGTGGAATCTACAAAAGGGGTACAAATGAACTTACCTACAAAACAGAAATAGAGTCACAGATGTAGAAAACAAAATTATGGTTACCGAGGGGTAAGGGGGGGGGAAGGGATAAATTGGGAGATTGGGACTGACATATACACACTACTATATATAAAATAGATAACTAATAAGGACCTGCTGTATAGCACAGGGAACTCAATACTCTGTAATGGCCTATATGGGAAAAGAATCTAAAAAAGAGTGGATATATGTATAAATATAACTGATTCACTTTGCTGTACACCTGAAACTAACACAGTATTGTAAATCAACGACACTCCAATAAAAATTTTTAAAAAAGGATATATAGTTGGCAGATAAGCACATGAAAAAATATTCAACATCACTAGCCATTAGAGAAATAAATGCAGATTAAAACCATAATGAGAACTATCACACATCAGAATGGCTTTTAAGAAAAAATGATGACAACACCATAGCTGGTGAGGATGAGAAAGTAGATCACTCACACATTGCTCATGGGAAAATGATACAGTCACTCTAGAAATCAATTTGGTAGTTTCTTACAAAACTAAACATGTAACTACCGTATCACCCAGCAAATGCACTCAGACATTTATCCCAGAGAAACTAAAAGTTCTCTTCACACAAAAACCTGTACACAAATATTCATAACAGCTTTATTCATAATAACCAGAAACTGGAGACAACTCAGATGTCCTTCAATGGTTAAGTCAGCTGGTACATCCATGCCAGGAAATACTACCCAGCCATGAAAAGGAAGGAACTACTGAAACACCCAACAACTTGGATGAATCTCCAGGGAATTATGCTGAGTAAAAAAAGCCAATCCCCAAAGGTCACAGACTGCATGATTCCATTTATATAACATTCTTGAAATGACAAAAAATATAGAGATGGGACTTCCCTGGTGGCACAGTGGTTAAGAATCCACCTGCCAATGCAGGGGACACGGATTTGATCCCTGGTCCGGGGAGGTCCCACATACTGTGGAGCAACTAAGCCCGTGTGCCGCAACTACTGAACCTGAGCCCTAGAGCCTGCGAGCTGCAACTACTGAAGCCCGCATGCCTAGAGCCTGTGCTCCACAACAAGAGAAGACACTGCAATGAGAAGCCCGCGCACCGCAACGAAGAGTAGCTCCTGCTCGCCCCAACTAGAGAAAGCCCGCACACAGCAACAAAGACCCAATGCAGCCAAAAAAAAAAAAAAAATATATATATATATATATATATAAATGGAATACAGATTAATGGTTACCAGGGTTAGGGAAGGGGTATGTAGGGAGAGCTGGGTGTAGTTATAAAAGGAAAATTCAAGAGATCTTTGTGATGGTGAAACTGTTCTGCATCTTGATTGTATAAGTGTCAGTATCATGGTTATGACATTATACTATAGCTTTGCAAGGTGTTACTTTTGGGGGAAAATGGGATCTCTGTATATTACTTCTTACAACCGCCCTCATGAATCTACCATTATCTCACAATAAAAGTTTAAATGAAAATGAAGAGATAGACTGAGAAAAGAATCCTAATGCCCAGGCCACACTTTAGAGTGGTTAAATCGAAATCTCTGGGGGTGGGACCAGGTATTAGTATTTATCTTTAAGTTTTCCATGTAGTTTCAGTGTGAAACCAAATTAAAGAACCAGTTTTTTAGACACCTGTGTGGAGCATGTGGCATCAGTGTAGAGGTGGTGGAGAGCTTCAGGGGTTGTACAGATAAACTTACACCAGCTGTGTGGTCTTGGGAAAGCCATTTAATTTCATTTAACCTCAGCCTCTTCATTTGTAAAAATGGTGACGAACTGTCCTTACAGTTCCCAGTGCTTTTCTGAAGACCAAAGAGAGAATGTAGGTGAGTGGTTTATAAATTGTAAAGTGCAATATAAATGTTCTGTTCAATGTACAATGTGTGTTGTATATATGTGCAAGTGTGTTTTTAAATATGTACAGAATACCTACTGCATGCAGAAATCTTCATATTTATCTCATTTAATTTCATCAACAACCTGGCAATTAGGAATTGTGATCCTGATTTTACAAAGAGGAGGAGCAAGAGGCTCATAGAGATAAATAGTTAACACCCCTGGTGTCAGGAGTATAAATAGATTATATTCCAGCAAAACTCCACTCACTGGCCATGGGTTTGCCTAACAGCGGTGGATATCAAGTCATTTACGTTTAAAGGTAAGCCCCTACTTTCACTTCTAAGACACACAAACAAATAAAATTCCTGTAAGGGCAATTTTTGTTGAATCATCTGAGTAATAGTCTGAATTCTTCACTTCATTTGCCAATATAGATGAAGCTAGGTGTAAGAGAGGAAAACAGAAAAACAATTGAGAATAAGAAAGCACCTGGTTTCCAAATGATTTATTCCCAGCATGAAGCCAGAAGAGAGGCCACCTGGGGTAAGAAGGGCTAGTGGTGTCCCATTAGCAAGTGTTAAATCCCTCTTAATGCCCTTGTTTGATCACAAAGGTATTTAAAAATGCATTAAGTATGGAAAAGGTGATTCTGGCTGGCATCAGACTTCCACAAAATAAGTGCCAATGTAGAGGAGAGAAAGAAGCTCTCACCTTTTCATGTGCTTCTGTTATAAATTAAATTAATTACTGGAACATTTGTAAAAATAAAGTCTCAGAGGGATCAGTTCCAAATCAGAGAACTGAGACAATTATATGTTTAAAAAGTCCACATATGTAACTGAAAATATCTTGGTCACTGGTATGCTTTTTGGATTAAGAGAATTACTTTATTGACCGGCCATGTGTGTGCAAATAGAGACCAAGTAATTCAACGTCTTCTACCGCCCAGATGGAGTTGGAACAAGGGATCAGCCTCAATGCTGGCCACCTGGCAACGTTTTTCTAACGCTCTTCCAAGAATTTGGAGCTTTGCACGAACTAGCCACCATCTTTCCACCTCTGAATGATGTTTTTCCATTCACTATGATCTCTGTTTATGTGTGTAGATTCCCAAGTAAATTAGATGTTTAAAGTTTTAACTCAGTGAATTGGCAGCAACTCACGGGATGAATTTTAAAAGATGGGGGAAGAGAAAGGTAAAGACATGAGGAGTCATTTTGCAGCTTGTTCCTTTTCCTTTTTTCCTTTTGAAAGCAAGAAGCAACCTTCCTACTGACCCAGTTCTTGGGGGAAGTGGCCGGACTCAGTCCTAACTTGAGGACATCTAAGGCTTGAAGAAGTTGGACATGGAATTTTACCATTCTTGGTCTTATTTTCCTAAACTGGTGAAATGGTAATAAGAAACATGGTATGGGAAAACCATTTGGTAGTCTCGGGTGATCTTCTTGGCATTGGCCTGGGTCACTGGGCATTGGGGTCTCTGGTGGGGCACCTATCAGGACAGTATCTGCTTCTGTCTCCAATGGGTACTTCCCCTCTGCTCTTCTTTTTGCCCTCTTCCTAGCTATCAGGGAAAACCTGGATTTTCTCACTGTCTCAATTCCTTTGCCATGCTGTTTCTTAGCAAGCAATTAGTAGCTTTCAATATTTAAAACTATTGAAAAATCAGATTAGATGTAGGCTGTATATTTCCCTATTATTAAATTAGAAATGCTAATATTGGTCATTGGAGTCATCTTTCACAAACTGCAGCTTTTCTCAGTTTCAAAGCACCATTGCACCTCCCCTGTGGCATTTGATCCTTATAAGCAGCCTAGAAGAAAGTGGGGGGGAGTGGGTGTTGAACAGTATTCTCATTTTATAGATGAGAAAAGTGAGGCTCCAAGATGCATTGAATTTAATTATTGCACACATAGCACTGTGTCTGCTGCACTGGGGGGACATAAGGGACATATCATTCCGCACGCAAAGCATAGTAAAAGCTAACATGGCAGACAATCACCGTTCGCTGAGCACCCAACTTTAATTCAATACAGTAAACTGAACTGAGCACCCACCTGGTCCGGGCTCTGTTCTAGCCCCTGAGGGTGGGTGGGTGGGACACGAGGACGGAGTAGCCTTGCTGTCAAGTTATTTATGGTTTTGTTGGGGTAGGGTTGTCAGATTTAGCAAATAATGATAAGGATACTCTGTTAGATTGGAATTTCAATAAATAAGAAGTAATTTTCAGTATAAACATGTCCCATGCAATTTTATCTGGCAGTATTTTACATGGAGGAAAGTAGACTAAAAGTCTGAAACTATTGTGACAATAGTGGGTACTCTGGGAGGATTTCCTGGAATAAGTAACAGTTGAGTTGGGTCTTGAAGGCAGTAGAGGCCATAGAAAATCTAGTCAAAGGAGGCACAATAGAGTCTAGGGAGCTTAGGGAATGGTGTTATCATTTCGGTCTCAGTTTTCTCATCTGTAAAATGGGGATAATAATAGCATATCTGTTGTAGGATTGTTGTGAGGATAAAATGACTTTATATGTGTGAGGCACTTAGGACAGTGCCTGGCACAGAGTAAGCGCTATATTTATGTATCTGCTCCAGTGAGAGGTGACAATGAAATTAACTAAGGCAGGGAAAAGCTGAGGAAGAGGAAGGGTTTTGCCAGAGGGTCACATTACTGGACTCAACTGACCGGAGGAGCAGAGCAGTGAGGCAGAAGGTGGAGGGGAAGAGAAGTGACATACATTCCTAACAGGGGTGAGTGGGAAAAGCTGGAGCCTGGCAAGAGGTGAAGAGGAGCTGGTTTGGGGGAAAGTGACCAATTCCATTGGCACCTGAGTTTGGGGTGCCCACTCCAGGTGGAGAAATGTGGCTGGAATCAGGAAAGAAAGCAGGGCCAGGGGTAGAGGCCTGGGAGACTTCAGATTGGAGGTGAGGAAAGCCAGGGCATGAATGAAATCACCCAAGAACTGAATGAGAAGCGAATAAGAATGCTAAAGTTATACCTTGCCAATGTTCTACTTGCAACTCATAGCTATTCTTAGTACTTAATGTAGTTTACACTCACTAAGGCAGTTTCATAAAAACCAAGGCAACCATGGAGGTCCCCCAAAGTTACAGACTTGCATTTATGGATGTGTGGACATGGGCTGTCTCTGAAAGGCAGGCTCTGATGAGAACTGAGAGACCTGGAAATGGTGGGAGGAAAACTTACTTTTTAATTTATATCCTTTTATGCCTGTTGATTTTTCCTCCAAGTAAAAGTGCTATTTGAAAGAAATTTATTTTTAAGAAAAGGAGAAAACACTAGAAATTTTGGTAACATAGTGTAAGAGCCTGAAAAATTGCTTTCATTTACATTTCATTCTTTCTTTAGTCATCCTGGAGTGGCTTTTGTGGAGATCTATGGTTTTGGTTACTTTCACCCTTAGGAACAAAGATTTATGCCTCAGGATGTGTCATGCCTTGCATGTGTCCACAGAGTCTCAGCTTAAGGAGAATATATTGCTCTAACCATTGCACACATTCTTCATTTCTTTCAGTGCCTGCTGTCTACATCAGTCTCTCTGTAGACTTGGATTGTGGGGACCAATAGTGAACACTGTATTAAAATTCATTTGACGCCTGTTTGAGACCGGCCCAAAGTACCAGCCCGAGGTCCTGGTCCCCAGGAGGTGCACAGGGCTGAGTCACTTTGGGGACCTTGGATTTTCCCACATCTGGTAATGGACATAGGAGGAACAGATGAGAAAGAAAAATTTGTCTTTCTCCTGTAGTTACTACTGAAGTGTTCCAAACAAGGAATAGATAAGAAAAGGTCATGGACAACTGGGGAACTGAAACAGAAATGATCTGGTCAGATTTTTTTTAGATGAAAAAACAGGCTCTGGGTTGGGAAGCAGCTTGGCCAAGGACACATAAGTGGCGAATGGAGGAGCTGGGACCATTGTGAGATTCCCCAGGATCTGGTCCTGCACTCTCTCTACAGCATTGGAGATTCTGGTGCAGCTACATGCAGCTTGGCACATCCAAAGCCTTTGCACTGCTTTTTAATCCTTTAAGAATCACTTAAGGAAGAACAGACTTGTCTGCAAGTGCAAGTGACCTGGCAGGAGTGTGCTCTTTGCAGGAACAATGTGATTGTGCTCCCTCTGCGGAGAGGAATGAGTCACCTCCAGTAAGAGCCAAGCCAGTTTCTCTCATAATACTGGGGGAAAAGACTCCACACATCAAAACCATATCTTCAGAAGACAGTGGGGTGGTGCTCTGGCCTGAGTTCCCAGGCACCCTCTTTGGGCCCCAGCTTTTCCATCAGTGTTAAGGAGCTCACATGGCCAATTGTATCTCACCAGGAGGTGCGATGGCATTAAAGACACTTCCCACAAATGGCAAAGGCTCACAGCTAGATCAAGAACAAGCCAAGCCTTCTTGGTGAAGATGGGTACAGCAGGAAGAAGGTCATGGAAGAGAATAATAGGTTGCATTTACCAGCCTCCTTTGCAGCTAAGTGTGGTGTGGCCATGGGACTAAATTCAGGCCAATGAGGTGTGAATGGAAATGCTGTGTGCAACTTCTGGGTCATCGTCAGTTTAAAAGAAGATGTTCTGGAATAGCTTTCCCTTTCCTCTTTCCTTGAGCTGGAACATGAATGTGCTGTGACCTAGCCTTGACCCTGCAGACGAGAATAATGCCCTTGATGATGGCAGAGCAATAGGATGGAAGGAACCATTGGGTTCCTCAATGGTTACATGGAGGAAAACCACTCACTAATCTAGACCGCAGGGCCATTAGTGACAGAAAAACAAATCTCCATCTCCTTTCAACTACAATATTTTGGGTGTCTTTTGTATATAGAAGCTTATCCTTTACGTTGACTTCAATGGACAGAGCACAATAGGAAGTGAGTGATATTTTGAGCAAAACTCCTTTTGGAAAATTACTGGATTGGACACAGAGTTTCTCTGTAGAACTATTCCCCATCCCTTTTCCTTTCTGACAGTTTCCTAATTGAGCAAATCAGCTTTCTCATATGACCCTTATAATAATCCTGTGAACAGGGTTTTCTTTCATTTTATAGTTGAGAAAACGGAGACTCAGAATGGGGAGGTAATTTCCCCAAGATCACACAGTTAATAAATGATAGGACTACGATATAAACTCAGGTCTTTGTGATTCCAGAGTCCAGGCTCTCTGCTCTGTGGGATGCTGCCCCTCCCAATAAGCCAGAATCTGTTTCTGAATATAGTTGCACACTATGTCTTGGTGGTTTTAAAGCCTTAAGATCATAAGTAGAAAGGGCTTGGTTGTTTCATAGAGGTAGAGGCTGGCAGGAAGCTGTAATTTCGGAAAGTACCCAAATTGTAAATTACCAGTGCTCTGACAGTTTATTTACATTCCTGTTGTATGGAAACCAGACCATGTTTTTCCATAGAATCAATGTGATTCATGGTGACACACACCCAGGCTAGCTCCCAGATACCTGTATCTCTCATAGCCTAGGTCTAGGTCTAGGGAGCAAGGAAAGAGAGTCATGGTAGAGATTATGATTCTCCAATGACCAGATGCCTCAGGCCCATTGTGCCCTATGCTTCTGGCCTGCATTGCCTCCACCTGCCACTTCCCCTACATTTCAACTGAACCTCCCAACTCCTTAGTCTGGCTCATTTCATGTAGGAATAAATAAGAAAGCAACGTGGTTGATTAAATTTACACTAAAGTGATTGTTATCTAGGAAAATCTATGTCATTCAGTATGGTAGACTTAGAAAAATTTGCTTTCTATTTAGTGTATTTAATTACAGTGTTATTGTGGTCTACAGACATACCTGGACCAGGCCGGGGAATTATGTTATTTTATTGAACACGTTTAATTCTTGCAAACAGACTAAGCTTCATATGGAAGGTTACAGGTAGTATCTTAAAGCAGAGTGAGGTGGGGAATCAATTTCAGAGGGCAATCAGATATATAGCTACTTGGTACAATTGCCAGAAGACTGGATGGCATTTATAGAGTTTGGAAAGCAAATGAGTTATCTGGGAACACAAGCGCTCTGTGGTAAGTCTGCTTTGTCCCGTATCAGTCAGAATTTAGTTCAGGAGACAGAATTCATCCTGGATATACTTTTTTAGCAGGAAGAGATTTTAATGCATGAAATCTTACCAACTTTTGCTTACCAAAATGATGGGGAGTGTTGGGGCAGCTGGCTCTGGTTCTGGGCCTCTGGGTATGCAGAACACTACAGAAATGACCCACTAGGAAAACACCCATCTCTTAGGCCTCCTGAGACTATTGAGTTCAAGAACCCATCACTGTAGCTTTGACCTTGGATAGGGAAGTGGGAATCATGAAGCTGCGGCCACTGTAGCAAGGCCAGTGCCAGTGCCACACCTACCTTTGACGCACAGGAAGCTGAGAAGATGCTGGTGTCTGCGCAGAAAAGTCTGCCATCCTCATGGTCATGCTTCTCTTATTTTTACCTCACCAAACTCAGACAAGCATATCTAATTGCATCCAAATAAAATTTGCATCCAGAACCTGCAGAGGAGTGCGGGAGGTGTAGTTTTAGCTTTCTAACCTCTGCCATACAGCAAGGCCCTCTAGATGTACCCTGTACACTAGAACTCTCTGTGATGAGGGAAATGTTCTCTCTGCATGGCCCAGTACAGTAGTCTCTACCCAGATGTGGCAACTGAATACTTGAAATGTGGCTAGTACAACTGAGGGACTAAATTTTTAAATTTTATTTGAATTTTATCAATTATTTAATTTTGAATCGCCACATATGGCTAGTAGCTAGGGTATTGATTAGTGTAGCTCCAGAAGGAGGGCGGAAGGGAGGCTGAATGAGCCAACCCATAGTATCCATAACACTGATTATAATCCTTGCAAATCACTGTGGAGGATAACCCTCATGGCCTCTAGTTCTGCACCTGTAAAATGAGGATAACTACTTCCAAGGGTAATGTTACAATAAAGTTGCTGGGAGACAGTTTATGATTAGCAATACATTCAGGACCATGAATACCAGAGGGCTGGGATTAGGATGCAGTAGGAAAGGTTATCCCAGAGGATAATTCACTTTACCCCAGATAAATTCACTTGAAACTAGGGTCTGGCACACTACCCTTAACAACTCAAGGGCTTTACAAAGTGTACTTTTCCAAGGAGAAAGATGCTGATATGTGCTTGGCTGAACTTGGCCTCTCCAGTCCAGACCTCTCTCCTGAACTCCATACCCATGTATCTATTTACTGAATGGCTTCACGTGGATGCCCAACAGTCACCACAAATGAAACACATTTATCCATCCATCCATCTGTTTGTCCATTTGTCCATTCATCCATAAATCCATCCATTCATCCAAACATTCATCTAAACACACAAACATGTATTATATGCTATCATATGCCAGGTAATGAGCTAGGCACTTGGGGTGTAGTGTTGAACAAAACATAATACTTCCTCTCTTCGAGCTTACAGCTTAACAGGAAAGACAGAGAAGTAACAGAGAGTGGGGTAAGTAGAAGTACAGGGTGCAATGGGAGGACCTTGGAGGAGCATCAGCCCTATACCTGGAGGGCCCAGGCTGGGTGAGAGAAGGCTTTCTGGAGGATCAGAAGAGTTGTAGTTAGTCAAAATAGATAGAGGGGAACAACAAAAGCAGAGGCTCAGAGGCAAGAGAGAATGCAATACATGCCAAGAACCAAAGATGTTCAGTATGAGTGGAGTATGTGAGGGAGTGGTGTAAGACGGGGTAGGAGAGGTAGATAGAGACAGATGATGCAGGATCTTGAAAATCAAGCTAATTGGACTTTATTTTAAAAGCACAGGGGGACCATAGAAAGATTTTAAGCAAGATATTTGCTTTGGGAAAAAGCTGTGCTGTGGACTAAATTATGTCCCTACCTCAAATTCATATATTAAAGCCCTAACCCCCAGTTTGGAGATGGGTCCTTTGGGAGGTAGATAGGTTTAGATGAGGTAATGAGAGTGGGCCTTCATGATAGGATTAGTACCCTTATAAGAAGAGACACCAGAGAGCTTGTTCTTACACTCTCTCCCTGTCATGTGGGAACACAGCAAGAAGGTGGCCTTCTATAAGCCAGGAAGAGATGCCTCACCAGAAACTGACCATGCTGGCCCCTCAAACTTCTACTTCCTGTCTCGACAACTCTGAGAAATTTCTGTTGTTTCAGCCGCCCAGTCTATGATATTTTGTTATAGCAGCCTGAGCTAAGTAATACAAACCCTCTGGTTGTAATGTGAATGAATTCTAGGAAAAGAAGTCTGGTGACAGGGAGATCATTGGAAGCAGGAGGCTGTCAAAGTAATTCATATAAGAGATGACTACCTGCATGAGGGTAGTAGCAGTGGGAGAGGAGAAAAGAGTGCAGGATATGGGGATACATAGAGGTTTCTGATCTGGGCAATGGCTGTTTATTGGTGCTAAAGTAAGGAACACTAAAAGAAAAGTTGGTTTTGAGATGGGGAGCTGTGTTCAATTTTGGGTGTGATAATACATTCAATCTGTTGATCCCTTATTGTACTATGTCTAATAACTTCACTTGATCAACAAGTTTTCCTAGTGGTCTTTTAGGGAGATGAGTCAGTGATTCAAAAGATTAATAACAGCAGTCTTTTTGAAGGTTTTGGGAGACAGAATAATGTTGCACCAAAGATGTACACACCCTGACTCCAGGAATCTGTGAATGTTATCTTACATGGCAAAAAAGGGATTTACATATGTGATTAGACATGGGGAGATTATCCTGGACTATCTGTGTGGGCCCTATCTAATCACAGAGTCATTAAAATGGAGAACTTTTCCCTGTTGGGTCAGAGAGATAGGATGGAGGAAGAAAGAAAAGAGTGGGCTCCAGGATCACATGGCTTCACAGGTGAATTCTATCAAATATTTAGAGAAGAGCTAACACCTATCCTTCTCAAACTCTTCCAAAATATAGCAGAGGGAGGAACACTTCCAAACTCATTCTACAAGGCCACAATCACCCTGATAGCAAAACCAGACAAAGATGCCACAAAAAAAGAAAACTAGAGGCCAATATCGCTGATAAACATAGATGCAAAAATCCTCAACAAAATACTAGCAAACAGAATCCAACAGCACATTAATAGGATCATACACCATGATCAAATGGGGTTTATCCCAGGAATTCAAGGATTCTTCAACATATGCAAATCAATCATTGTGATAAAACATATTAACAAACTGAAGGAGAAAAACCATATGATCATCTCAATAGATGGAGAAAAAGCTTTCAACAAAATTCAACACCGATTTATGATAAAAACCCTCCAGAAAGTAGGCATAGAGGGAACTTAACTCAACATAATAAAGGCCATATATGACAAACCCACAGCCAACATCATTCTCAACAGTGAAAAACTGAAACCATTTCCACTAAGATCAGGAACAAGACAAGGTTGTCCACACTCGCCACTCTTATTCAACATAGTTTTGGAAGTTTTACCCACAGCAATCAGAGAAGAAAAAGAAATAAAAGGAATACAAATCGGAAAAGAAGAAGTAAAACTGTCATTGTTTGCAGGTGACATGATACTATACACAGAGAATCCTGAAGACGCTACCAGAGAACTACTAGAGATAGTCAATGAACTTGGTAAAGTAGCAGGATACAAAATTAATGCACAGAAATCTCTTGCATTCCTACACACTAATGATGAAAAATCTGAAAGAGAAATTAAGGAAACACTCCCATTTACCACTGCAACAAAAAGAATAAAATATCTAGCAATAAACCTACCTAAGGAGATAAAAGACCCGTATGCAGAAAACTGTAAGACACTGATGAAAGAAATTAAAGATGATACAAATAGATGGAGAGATATACCATGTTCTTGGATTGGAAGAACCAACATTGTGAAAATGACTCTACTACCCAAAGCAATCTACAGATTCAATGCAATCCCTATCAAACTACCAATGGCATTTTTCACAGAACTAGAACAAAAAATTGCACAATTGTATGGAAACACAAAAGGCCCTGAATAGCCAAAACAATCTTGAGAAAGAAAAACGGAGCCAGAGGAATCAGGCTCCTGGGCTTCAGACTATACTACAAAGCTACAGTAATCAAGACAGTATGGTACTGGCACAAAAACAGAAATATAGATCAAAGGAACAGGATAGAAAACCCAGAAATAAACCCACACACATACAGTCACCTTACATTTGATAAAGGAGGCAAGAATATACAATGGAGAAAAGACAGCCTCTTCAATAAGTGGCGCTGGGAAAACTGGACAGCTACATGTAAAAGAAGGAAATTAGAACAATCCCTAACACCCTACACAAAAATAAACTCAAAATGGATTAAAGACCTAAATGTAAGGCCAGACACTGTAAAACTCTTAGAGGAAAACATAGGCAGAACACTCCATGACATAAATCACAGCAAGATCCTTTTTGACCCACCTCCTAGAGAAATGGAAATAAAAACAAAAATAAACAAATGGGACCTAATGAAAATTCAAAGCTTTTGCACAGCAAAGGAAACCATAAACAAACAAAAAGAAAACCCTCAGAATGGGAGAAAATATTTGCAAATGAAGCAACTGACAAAGGATTAATCTCCAAAATATATAAGCAACTCATGCAGCTTGTACCAAAAAAACAAACAAGCCAATCCAAAAATGGGCAGAAGACCTAAATAGACATTTCTCCAAAGAAGATATACAGATTGCCAACAAACACATGAAATGATGCTCAACATTACTAATCATTAGAGAAATGCAAATCGAAACTGCAATGAGGTATCACTTCACACTGGTCAGAATGGCCATCATCAAAAAATCTACGAACAATAAATGCTGGAGAGGTTGTGGAGAGAAGGGAACACTCTTGCACTGTTGGTGGGAATGTAAATTGATACAGCCACTATGGAGAACAGTATAGAGGTTCCTCAAAAAACTAAAAATAGAACTACCATACAACCCAGCAATCCCACTCCTGGGCATATACCCTGAGAAAACCATAATTCAAAAACAGTCATGTACCACAATGTTCATTGCAGTGCTATTTACAATAGTCAGGACATGGAAGCAACCTAAGTGTCCTTTGACAGATGAATGGATAAAGAAGATGTGGCACATATATACAATGGATTACTCAGCCATAAAAAGAAATGGAATTGAGTTATTTGTAGTTAGGTGGATGGACCTAGAGTCTGGCATACAGAGTAAAGTAAGTCAGAAAGAGTAAAAGAAATACTGTATGCTAACACATATATATGGAATCTAAAAAAAAAAAAAGGGTTCTGAAGAATCTAGGGGCAGGACAGGAATAAAGACTCAGACATAGGGAATGGACTTGAGGACACGGGGAGGGGAAAGGGTAAGCTGGGATGAAGTGAGAGAGTGGCATGGACATATATACACTACGAAATGTAAAACAGATAGCTAGCGGGAAGCAGCTACATAGCACAGGGAGTTCAGCTCGGTGCTTTGTGTCCACCTAGAGGGGTGGGATAGGGAGGGTGGGAGGGAGATGCATGAGGGAGGAGATATCGGGATGTATGTATATGTATAGCTGATTCACTTTGTTATACAGCAGAAACTAACACACCATTGTAAAGCAATTATACTCCAATAAAGACATTAAAAAAAAACAAAGGGAAGGGCTCAGTTTTTCATTGCTGGCTTTGAAGATGTAGGAAGGGGGCCACAAGTTAGGGAATGTAGTAGCCTCTAGAAGCTGGGAATGGTTCTCAGCACTTGGGCAATGGGTGGATATTGGTTCACAGAACCTGTAAGATAATACATTTGTTTTGTTACTACATTGTGGGTAATTTGTTGGGGCAACATAACAACTGAATACAGGCCTTCACATGCATGGTTGGTAGGTATGTCAGTCAGGGTACAGTCAGGAGCTTAAATCACACTAGCAATTTGAACAAATTTATTATAAGGAATTATCAACTAGTAAAAGGTGATTAACAAATAAAAAGAGTAAGAGAACTCTAAGGAATATCAGAATAGAAACTGTAGGGAGCAGCTACTGCCTCTAAGGCTGACAGAAAGTATCAAGGAAGGAGTAAACTTGGCCAGATGATTTTAAAGAGGTCTTGCAAGGAAGGTAATTGATTGGGATGGTTTAGAGTTTATGGCATAATAGGTTTGGATCAGTGCATGAAACAAAGCAAAGATCTTGAAGCAAGCCTTGATAAGCAAAGATCTTAAAGTATTGATAAGCAATTATTAATCCTGATGAGTAAATAATTTTAGTTGTTTTGCATTTTAATCTTCCAGGAGTAAAGCATTTCCTGGAACAAAAAGCTGAATTATTTTTGCTTGTTCTCAGTGTTGTTTAGCATAACGATGGAAAAATATTCAGGTCTCAGTATTAGTTAATATAGATACAGAAAAATATGTTGGTTTAAATTCTCATTACTTTGCAATTCTAATAGGGGGAAAATATACCTTCACTGTTGTTTAAATTTTTGTTTCATAAATGAGTGGAATAGCTTTTCATGTATAGTTATGTGCGAACTCCTGTGAATTAATCATCTTTTTCTGATTCACGTGTAGGAATGTTGCATAAAAAGGGCATTAATTCCTTATCAATTGACTTATAATTTTTCCCAGTTTGTCATTTGTTTTTGAGTTTGTTTTCACTTTTTTTTTTTTTTTTTTTTGCGGTACGCGGGCCTGTCACTGCTGTGGCCTCTCCCGTTGCAGAGCACAGGCTCTGGACGCACAGGTTCAGCGGCCATGGCTCACGGGCCCAGCTGCTCCGCGGCATGTGGGATCTTCCCGGACCGGGGCACGAACCCATGCCCGCTGCATCGGCAGGCGGACTCTCAACCACTGCGCCACCAGGGAAGCCCTTGCCTTTTATTTTAATACAGAAATGTCTATATTGTCCTACTAATTAGTCAGTTCCCTTTAAGATTTGTAGGTTTCAGGTAATGCTTTAAAATGCCTTTCCATACACATCAAATTGTTAACTGTGCTTACCTTATCACTTCAGGCAGTGGGAGTACAGAGGGATGGAAAGAGTGTTTACATTTTGTGATTTATACATTTATGTGTTGTTTAAATTATTAAAAGCACGCTCTACTATTATACTTCTAAAATAATTTTAAAATATAGAAATGCTTTTCCTACTCCAAGATGATAATTTTCTAGAGCTTTTGATGGTGATTTTCAAAAGACATGCTTATTTATGGAGTGAGTTATATCCAGTTTTTCCTCCCAAATGCCTAGGTAATTGCCCTTTGTTAAAACTGCAGTGATTTATAGATTTAGAGAAAACTGACATCTTTATTATAATGTATTTCAATCCTAAAAAAAGGTATCTTACTCTCCTAAAACAAATTTTCTCTCCAGTCTTCTTTTAAGTCCCTAGGTAGAATTTTAGAAACTTGTGATTTCTGTGTACTTTTTTACTTAGCTACTTTATTATTTTATTACCTTATCAGTTAATTCTCTTGGCCTTTCTAATTTTCTTAACTCTCTGTCTTAGGCATGTAGTTTTATAGATAACATAGTATGTGGTTTCATTTTTGAACTCAATTTGAGTTTTTCATTTGCTATTTCTTTTTAACATCTTTATTGAAGTATAACTGCTTTACAATGGTGTGTTAGTTTCTGCTTTATAACAAAGTGAATCAGCTATACATATACATATATCCCCATATCCCCTCCCTCTTGTGTCTCTCTCCCACCCTCCCTATCCCACCCCTCTAGGTGGTCACAAAGCACTGAGCTGATCTCCCTGTGCTATGGGACTGCTTCCCACTAGCTATCTATTTTACATTTGGTAGTGTATATATGTCCATGCCACTCTCTCACTTCGTCCCAGCTTACCCTTCCCCCTCCCCGTGTCCTCAAGTCCATTCTCTACGTCTGCATCTTTATTGAATGATTTACTCTTTTATCCTTGCAAATCCTTGCACAGCTCTTTGGCTGTAACTGATTCCTCACTAATGTTTCTTGAGTTGAAATTTCTATATTACGTAAAAAGATTTTTAAAAGGGCACCAAAATTGGGTGACAAGGTGGTCTAAGATTTTTAAGTTCCATTAAGCTCTTCAGATAAAATATACTAAATAGCTGTCATATTTTGAGTACTTATCATGGACTGGGCAATTCACACATGTTATCTAATTTAATCTGTAGGATATTTCTAGAGATGGCTATTATTATTTTCATTTTTACCTGAAGAAATCAAGTCTCAAAAAGTAGGAAATGCCCAACTTCAAACAGGAAGTGGATTTAAACCATAGTCTCTTTCTACCAAGTTCCTATTCTTCCTTGCTCCTCACATGCCTTCTACATCTTGAGAGAATAAGTAAAAGCTAGTTATGCACCAAATGAAAGGGGTGGGAGTGAGACTTCTCTGAGTATAATTTATTTATTTTTGACTTTGACCCATGTAAGTGTTTTACAGTTTTTGGAAAACAATACAGGGAAAATAAAGCTAATCCTAAAATTGAGAATGAATTGAAACAACCTTAACTCTTTATAAAATTGGTTATATAATGACATAGAGATAAGAATTATTTCAAGTGACTTTGAAACATGCTCTTCTGGTATATCTTCTTGATGGAGTATATTCTAAGGAAAAAAGAACTGCAAATACCTTGAAACTTGACTCAGTAGTTTTATTATTAGAAATACTATTTGTATTATAATTTTAAAATTACATTTTATATATATATTAGGATAGAATGGATAAGAACATTAATGTTACTAAGATCCAAAATTTTCATTGCTAGAGAAATGAGATACAAAGTAAAAACGCAGTGTTAAATGGAATATTATTTAGCCATAAAAAGAAATGAAATTGAGATATTTGTAGTGAGGTGGATGGACCTAGTGTCTGTCATACAGAGTGAAGTAAGTCAGAAAGAGAAAAACAAATACCGTACGCCAACACTTATATATGGAATCTAAAAAAAAAAAAAAGGTTCTGAAGAACCTAGGGGCAGGATAGGAATAAAGATGCAGACGTAGAGAATGGACTTGAGGATACAGGGAGGAGGAAGGGTAAGCTGAGATGAACTGAGAGAGTGGCATTTGACATATACACACTACCAAATGTAAAATAGATAGCTAGTGGGAAGCAGCCGCGTAACACAGGGAGATCAGCTTTGTGCTATGTGTCCACCTAGAGGGGTGGGATAGGGAGGGTGGGAGGGAGACAAAAGAGGGAGGGGATATGGGGATATATGTATAAGTATAGCTGATTCACTTTGTTATACAGCAGCAGCTAACACAACAATGTATGCAGTTATACTCCAGTAAAGATGTTAAAAAAAAAACCCAAAAATACCTGGTGTTAAATTTGAATTGTACATACTAATATGAAATCATGGTTATTTATTATTTTTTTAACTTTTTCTGTTCACTGAAAGGACCTAAAAGCAATGATATCCCAGTAGCAGTGTTAACTGAGAATCTATCCCTCATTCTTGGAAGATAGTTGTGCTGCCAGTTCCAGCAAAGCCTCATCGTCTGGGTGGGAAAGGATTGAGTGCCCTAGGCTAGGACTGTTTCATGGAAGGAAACAGTTCAGTGCTTAACTCAGCAGTTAGAAATTTTAAAGTTGTTTGCCAGGAGTGAGGTCTGCCTGTAGCACTCTTCATCACCCTCACAATATCTTTTGTAAAGACTACACTGCTCACTAATGCTTTTATGTGAAAGTGGACTCTCATGAGTGAACGTGAAGGTGGAGTCATGTCCTGTGTCTGGGTTGGTGTGAGGTGGGAAGCTGGAGATGAGAGCACAGGAAACCCTGAGAATGCAAATCTTTGGGAGTTAGCAAAAATTCCTGGAAGAACTCCAGATTTTCAAAGCCTATATAATTGGTAGGATTGAAGCTCAGGTGACCAAGGGGGTAATGGACAACCCAACTGCTATCTGTGTTATAGGAGGAATAAATAGGAAATAACACTACAGTGTATCTATGATATGATAAAAGAATGGAACTGGAAAAATACTATGGCTCAGAGAAGGTTGGAGGGATCTAGAAGGCCCAGGAAAGGTTGGAGGGATCTACCAGGCTGGATGCTGTGAGGAGGAATTGTGAGTTCACCCTCCCCTTTAAGGGCCGTCTCCCACCCTCAAGAACACTGTCACTGTACCATAGCTCCATGATGGGGTCATATTCTCAATGCTCAGTCGTCTGAGCCTGAGGTGCACCTCAAATAAACTCTGCTTTCAGATGCATCTCAGTGAGTCTTGGGGCACTAGTTGCATTTCATACTTTCTGTATAGTATGGGGTTCATTTTTCCATTCCTGGACTATTTACAGAGAAATCAAAAACTTACTAACATTTAGGAAAAATAGACATATGAATTTGGCAAAGGAACCCTAAGGTCAGCCAGCAGCAGAGACTAACCTTTTTCTCCTCCTGTTCCTACTTTTCTAAATCAATTATGTTGGCACAGAGAGCCACATAAGATGGAAACTCTCAGGGAGGATTAGAATGCGGGGAACAGGGGAGGGCTTGAAGCTCACAGACCCTTTATCTGCGTGTGACAGAGGGCTCCATGGTAAAATCCTGATCACAGTGAGTCACTGGCCAGGGCTGGATTATTAACAGAGTTCAGGATTCTTATAGGAGGACAGAGTCCCTCACCTCTTATTCACCAGTCATGGCTCCACCTCAGGTATCTCTGGGCCAAGGCTTCCCTTTGTGTTAGGGATGATGTGGAGAACAATGCCCTAAGCCTTTGAAAGCCTTGAATCAGATGCTGAGCCCGAGCCCTGTGAGCAGGGGAAAGTCCTATGTGAAGGTATACACATGTGCCTGCAGTTCTGGAAATGAGTGCCCTTCATCTGCAGAGGATAAGGACTGAAAATATCAATTGAGCATAACATACAGAAAATACTTCTTGAAATTTGCAAAGAAGGAAAAATAGAAAATATTTTTATCTACTTTAAAGTGACTAACAGGGATGATCACAGAGCTCTATTAATATGGAAAATCAGATTATCTATGAATAAATGAATGTCTATGGCTTGTCCAGAGAGAAAAAAGTGAAAATTCAGTCCTAGCCTCTCACTCTCGTCTCTCAAGATCAGTGCAGAGTCAAAAAGAGGAACAAAGGTGTAGAATTAAAAGGTAAGGTTTTGTCTAGTCAACCCTGGGCTACTCAAGTTTAACCTTAATCTCACCTTTCCATGAGGGCCCAGTCTACAATCTGAGGATGTCAGTTCCTAGAGCACTTCTCTATTAGGAAATAGAGCTCTCAGAGAGGAGGCTCACAAGAAGGGTTCATATTCCCTGTTCTGCCCATCTACCCACTCAAAGAATGATGGAGCTGGGCCATGGGTCTTGGTCACTGGTGGTGGTGTGAGATATACTGGAACCACTGCTGGTTTTGGAGGCAGAACTCCTGGATCCTGATTTTGGACAAGCTATTTCACTTCCCCAAGGTTCAAGTTCCTCCTCAGAGGTAATACCTGGCCTCCATACCTCACAGGGTTGTTGTGAGGATCACATGAGATAATATCTGTGAAAGGCCTTAGAATTATTGGCATGGATAATTCTGTATGGTAAATTTGGTGCTTTCAGAGTCCTAGTCTCCCAAACATCTCCCCCAAAGGATCATCCCACTCAGCCTCCTAAAATAACACTTTGCTCCTCTCTTCACCACAAGTAACCCAGGCTTTTGGATTCTCACATTGGAGAGGCTGACCGAAAAAGGATTCACTGTAGCACAGAACAAGCTTTCCTAATGAACAGGAGATTAATCTCTCCCTCTCTCTCCTGTATCCCTCTTCCTAGGATGGCTTATGCAGTTCCATGGCCCAGTACAGCCTGGGGTTGACATTGAAGGGGAAACCTGTAGGGAAGGGAATGTGAAAGCAAGCCTTGGCGTGAGGAATAAGAGAAGCATTGTGAAGTCTGGGATGTGGGGGAATGTAGTGTGTTTCCGGCTCTGTGAGGCCCCCATCCTAGCCCTCTTGATTTTAGCTTATTCCACTTGTCTTCTGCAGAAACTTGGACAAGCTCCCTGTTACAGGAAGTTTGTGGCCACCGTTTCATCAAGATCCCCACTGTGAGTGGGGAGCAGTGGCCATGGAAGCTGACATTCTGCTGTTTGGGGAGCCTATGGAAGATGCTGCTGCCTCAGAGTCCCGTGCCTCCTACCATTCCTCTGAGGGGGGTCAGCTCAGTCTCTGCCTTCAACCTCTCAGTGACCCTCAGAGGACCCATAACCAGGCCCTCTCTTAGCCCTTGTACCTCTAGTTTCTACCTTCTCACTGGATTCCACAGAGGCCTATGTTCCAGACCATGTACAGACTCCATAACACTGGCTTCCATCTTCTCTGGGGACTCTCCAGAGGCATATTTACCTCTGTTGTCTTTTTGCCTGAGTACCCTTTGGGGCCCATCTTCCCTCACTGAACTCTTAACTGTCTCCTTTCCTCTCATTGTGTTCTGTTTTCTTTTCTTTCTTTCTTTTTTTTTTTGGCTGCACCGCGCAGGTCTTCTTCTACCCCGACCTGGGATTGAATCTGGGCCCTTGGCAGTGAAAGCGTGGAGTCCTAACCATTGAACTGCCAGGGAATTCCCTGTGTTCTGTTTTCTCAAAGCAGCCCCTTGTCACTCCTTTCATCCCCATCACTGGCTTTAGTGAAAATTTGTTTGGAATAGCTGAATTTTCACAAAAGGTTTCTGAGCATTATTTTGTTTAGGACTGAAACCTTCCTTTCTATGTATCACGTGATAGGGGGTTTTAGAATTCTGGTTGTTTGGCCTATTACACTATTTTTCATCCCCAGATCACTTTTTGGTTGAGTCTTATCAACCAAAGAAGGAAATCAGCTGATTAATTCCATGAAATTGACAGCAAAGGAAGTTGGGTGGCACCCAAAGGAAAGTAAGTACACACCCAACAGAAGGGGTAATTGCATGCAGTCTCATATTGGACTCACATCGAGGAGTGACTAAGGTGAGAAAAAAAAAAATAGTATTAAGGATAAAGACCTTCAAGTTATCATAGTTCATAGATAAGGAGCGTCAATAATTTAAACCTTAACTTGGCAGAGAGGAAAGAATAAAGAAAAAGAGCAAAAGCACATGCAGATTAAAGCATAGCAATTTGTGGCTCTGGTGGTCTTGTCTGGTGGGTCTTGGGGGAAGGTGACACTTCCTGCAGTTATCTCCTTTGGAATGATTCCTCTGTTTGAGGTCGCAGGACAGCCTTCCAGTTACTTCGTGTCATGTATATCTGTTGACTTTGGAGGCCTGGAATTACTGCTGTGTTAGTTGTTTACAGTACCTGGTAAGGTCCTTCCCACTGAAGTTCGACCAGTCTTCCTCTGATATCTGACCTAGTAACTTAAAAAATGAAGAAATTTATGTTATTCAAGAGAAGAACAGAGAGTTAACAGGATATTTTGGTAATTCAAAAGAAAACTCTTGGGACTTCCCTGGTGGTCCAGTGGTAAAGAATCTGCCTTACAATGCAAGGGACGTGGGTTTGACCCCTGGGCAGGGAACTAAGATCCCACATGCCGTGGGGCAACTAAGCCTGCGTGCTACAACTACTGAGCTTGTGCACCTCAACTAGAGAGCCTGCATGCCGTAAACTACAGAGCCCACACGCTCTGGAGCCCACACGTCACAACTAGAGAAGAGAAAACCCGCACGCCACAACTAGAGAGAAGCCTGCGTGCCGCAACGAAAGATCTGGCGTGCCGCAACTAAAGGATCCCGCATGCCTCAACAAAGATCCTGAGTGCTGCAACTAAGACCTGATTCAGCCAAAAATAAATAAAAATAAATAAAATAAATAATAATAATAAAAAGAACACTTATCTAGGCACAAAATGTGTATATTACAATTTGCAGTAAAAGATTTATAAGCCTTTTTCTGTGAATAAATCTATTAACGTGGAATATACCTTTGAATTTTCCTTTTTGTCATTTATAGAATTAAATTAATATGCCTTTGTATGTATATGTAGACATACATAAATACATAATGCATATATAATGAAATTTTAGTTTTTAAGATATACTTTATCTCAGCATATTAAAACAAGTGTATATATTACACTGAATTATCATTTAATAACCTAATATTTCCTTAACAAACCATATTCATTATCTTACATACATATTCACATTTTCTGTGATTATTATATAAGTATAGTCTTTATAATTTTTATTGATTACCACATTTAGCCAAGGTAACCAATTTTTGTTTCCTCCAGAAACAGGGAAAACTAAAAGGCAAGAAACCAAGAACTGCTTAACTAAATTTTTATGGGTACATGTTTTAGATCACCTTTTACATTTTCAGGAAACAGAATAAACACATCAGCCAAAGGTGCTTACACACTCTATTAATTTATAGCCCTTATATAATGTATATGAATACGGGTAGCAGGCTCAGTAGTTGTGGCTCACGGGCCCAGTTGCTCCAGCAGCATGTGGGATCCTCCCAGACCAGGGCTCGAACCCGTGTCCCCTACATTAGCAGGCAGATTCTCAACCACTGCGCCACCAGGGAAGCCCACAGCCTTCTTTTTTAGACAGACCAGTTATCCAATCTCCTCTTGAGAGTTTCTTTTCCCTTTATGCCTCAGGCATTTCTCAAATGAACATCCTCGTTCATGTCAAAGTTCCCCAAGTGGCCACTATAATTTTAATTTATCCTCAGTGAAGTTATGCCAGGAGGTAGCACAAACTTGTTAGCAGACAAGCCCATGAGAGATTGCTTGACTGTTGATCAAAGGTAAAACATCACTTGTGTTGTGAGTCCTCAACCCTAAGGTTAAGCTGCCTCTACTTGCTGACCTGAGAAATCAGCAGCCACCTGGCTCTCAGAAAGTGTGGAGAGCTCTTTGCCAAAGCCAAGTTCTCATACCTAGAGAAGACTGGGGAAAGTTCTCATAGACAAATAGAAGACAATAGATAAATAGAAGGCAGGACAGGGTGTTAAAAGCCAAATTTCACCAGCGGGAGGCGAGTCTGATGGGAAACCAAAAATTCCAGGAGACAAATAAACTGATATTGAAGGACCAAAGAAGAAAACCAGAATCTAAATTCAATGTAAAACCACACAATCAGACAGACAAATCTTGAATGTCTTGAGACTCAAGGAATCTCAGATATGCACATTAGTACTATCATAGAGGCCAATCCTTCGTAGGGAGGGATTTGACCAAGTATCAAGAGAATCTCCAGATGTCCTAATCAGGACACCCAGAGCAAATTTGTAGTCTGACAAAGTCAGGGTTATTGGCTCATTGCAACGAAGGAGGTCACACATTGGAGGAATCATGGGGTGTGTCACCAAGACAGGGAAAAGTTATGATACGATTTTGGGGAAGGGTGGCATTAGGTGAAATTTATATGAAATAGTATTTTGATATGTTAAAGCAAAGCAGGGCTGTGCATAAAGGGCCAACATCATGTCTGGATGGCAAAGCGGAAACTAGGTTTCCTTTCCTTAGAAACTACAAATTAAGATAGATGCAAAATGTTAATGTCCCAAACCCCCTTATCTGAATCTGCACCTGGGTTGAAAATTAAGGCAGGTGCTCTGTGTCAATGTGAATTAGATCCTGCAGGCAAGAGTGGGATGTTTTGTTCTTACTTCAAAAGCAAAGTTTCTGGAAAACAAGATTTCTCAGTAACAAAGTAATAGTTATGCTACTGAGTGTCATTCAGACACTTCACAGCTGTAGTGCTTCCTTGGGAGAACTATAATTTTCTGCTAACTTTGCACCTGGCTTTATCTGTGATCGGTGTCTGTTTTCCCATTTTGATGAATGGCATGGCAGATTTTCATTTTTTCAGGTCAAACTAATTTTCACTTTTCCTCTTGTTTTAGTGGCTTGTTGAACTTGCCGGAAAGAAGCTGTGGTGGCAGGGACCTTTCCTGGAAATGATTAATTTCTTTCCTTCTTTCCTGTTTCCCACTTCCTAGCATGGGCTCTCTAATTTTAGGGCCCCAGTGCAGCCTGGGGTTGCCACAGAGACTAGAATGAGAAAGCAAGCCTTGGGGTGAGGTATAAAGGTGTATAATGAAGTCTCAGATATGGGGCATGGGAAGGGGCAGCATGCTTCAGGTGCCCTTACTCTTGTCAGACCCTCTTGTTCCTACTCTGTTCCTGGCGGCAGCTTGCAGCCTCTTGCGGTTTCGGTAACTGCTGGGTCAAGATCGGTGCAGAGAGGGTTGGGAAAGCATCACTGTGGTGGTTGACCTTCTGCTCTGGGGAATCCTGTGAAAGATGCTGCTCCCTCTGTGTTCCCTTCTGTTCCCACAGCTCCTCTGCTTGAGCCTTCTTTAACTCTGGCCTCCACCCTTTTACCAGACCTTCCAGAAGATGAATAACTAGCCCCTCTGTCTGAGCCCTTTCACTTCTGGCCTATTTATCAGCCTTTCTTCCCAGGACCCTACAGAGTCTCATCTTCCCCGGCTGTTCTCAATTTTGTATCTGACTCTGCTCCTGCATAATCTGGTTTCTTCTCTGCCCTGCTCTTCATAATTGGTCCCACTCCCTCATCACTCCTTTCACCTCTACACTGGCCTCTCTGCCACCAGAGGCTCTGTCACTGGCTCCCATATTCTCGCTCATCTTTTTTTCCACTCCCATCATGGCCTTCTCCCCTCTGCCTGGGAGTCCTCCTTGCCTTGATCTCTCCTAACATTTCATTTATCCTTATTTTGCCCCATTACCAGCTTTCTCATCTTTTCCATGAAGGTCCTCTCTGCCTCCACTCTGCCCCCCAGGTCCCCTTATTCAATCTCAACACTGCAGATCCCTTTCTGCCTCCAGAGCTACAATCTTAAGGGACCATCTTCTACCCCCATCATCTACCCTTCCTCCTTTCCCTTAGAACACACTCAGATACTAGACTCTCTTCCCCAACCAGATCCCTCCTCTTGCATGATCGTACCCTTTTGGTCAGGAATTCAACCTCTTATCTCTCACAACATCCCATTCACTCCATGAATCCCACTGATTCATTTGCCTGTCACCCATCATCACCAACAGTCTCTACCCCACCATTGCCAGACTCTACTTTAATACTGACTCAGTTTGGCTTGATTTAAATCCTACCGAATGCTGTCCCAGAGAGGTCATCTTCAGAAAACCCCCTTTGTCTGACTTCTACTGCAAAAGACTTAGGCATTGAGTGCTCAAAAACCTTGTCCATTTCAACCTCCTGCTGGGGGGCAGCTGTCTGTTAAGGACTTGTTTTTCCCTACCTTCTCATACTGTGATTTCCAGCAGGAGGAGCTTTTTCCTTTCACCCATCAAGTTCTGTCTCTGGGTAGACCCTGCAATCAGTCATGTGGAAGCAAGCAGACACTCTTTCCTTAGCTCTGCTGTCCAGAAGCTCCTGAAGATATGTCACAAAGAGGGTGGATTTCCAGATCTGGGAGGACAAAGAAGAAGGAATCATTCTAAAACAACGGAGGGCATACTACCCACTCATCTTCTTTAGCATCACTTGCTGTTGAGCACTACTCCACAGCCCTCCAACCCTTCTAGAGATGTGAAGGCCAACCACAGTAACTGCACAGTCCACAGGAGCCTCCAAATTCCAAAATCTTGCGAGACTCTGCAGCACAAATGTAGCTAGCTCTTCAGAGGTCCCCCTCTCTGCACAGTGAGTCCCTGCTGGCTATCTTTCTGGTCTTTGATAACAGTCCCACACTAGTCTCCCTTTCTCTTATTCAATCTCTAATGTCCTCCTCCCCCAGTCCAAATGCACTTAACCAATCCCCCATTGCTTCCTCAGCCCCAGACTTTGCCCCCACCTTAAAGCCTAGCCCCAGTCCTTGGGGGAAAATTCTAGAGGGAAGGAGCTCACCAAAGAAGGACAGTATCTTCTCTGAGTTGAGTTTCCACTTTAGGAATATGATGATGCAGGTGAATTTAGGTATTCTTTCAAAGATTAAACAGTCCAGGGAGATAGTCAAGGCCAAGGAATTCCCCAGCTCCGGAGCAGCCTAGGTCAGCAGAAGCCCTGTGTTCCTAAGCTTCAGGCCCTAAGGAAAAGCCAAAAAAAGAATTTAGCCCCAAAGGATGAGAGGACCTTAAGGAGATCCAAAGATTAAATACATCAAGGAGGGGAGGTAGGATTAGGGATCTTCCAAGCCAGTCACCCTTCCGGATTTAGCTGACACTCTAGTGAACAAGACCCCTCCCCAGTTTTTGCCCCAGATGTAAAAGAGACTTCAACAAAAAGTCACCTGGAGAAAAAGGATGAGTTGTTTGTTCAGCGGCTTTGTCCCAGGACACAAGGCTAAGGGCAAAAAGGTCACTTACAAAAAACTACATTAACTGTGCACGGTCCACATCCAGTTGAAACCAGAGGAGTCTTTGCGTGAAGGATCCGAGTCATTGTTTGAAGCGCTTGGGACACATAAGAAAAACAAAGCTCCCTCCCCTTGTGGAGTTACAGCGTTGGTCCTTGAGTCAGCTCCTTCTCTGCATACTCAAAAACGATATCAAACCTCCTTCACTTTCCTCAAGCTCCTGCCCCTCCCTCCCCCTCAACAGATTTGCTATTTGGCCCACTTTTTTTTTTGGCGGTACGCGGGCCTCTACACTGTTGTGGCCTCCCCCGTTGAGGTGCACAGGCTCCGGACGCGCAGGCTCAGCGGCCATGGCTCACGGGCCCAGCCGCTCCACGGCATGTGGGATTTTCCCGGACCAGGGCACGAACCCGTGTCTCCTGCATCGATAGGCGGACTCTCAACCACTGCGCCACCAGGGAAGCCCTTGGCCCACTTCTGAAGGGATCATAAGCCTTCAGATGGGAACTTTTCATCACCAAATCTTCAAAAATGGTTGCATAGCACCCTCCTTTCCCTCTTCCTTACTGCTATGTAAAGTGCGGGGGTCTTTCTGGGAGGCCTTCCTTGACCCTCCCAAGACCGGATTGGTGCCCTCACTTTCACCATCACAACTCTATTTGTAATTTTGGGCTACTCTCTAGGTCCCCAAAGTACCAGGACCTTCTCTATCACCCACACTATTGGCCTGGTGTATCGCACCTAGTTAACGGTAAGTCAATAACCATTTAGACGAACTGACTAGCAAGCGTTGTGCAGAACCTCTGCAGGCAGAGCCCCACCCAGCGTGCTTCGCCGGCCCGGCAGAGGCCTGGAGGGGGACTACATCCGGTGGGACTACCCCTGGGGGTGGGGCCATACCGGGGGCGGGGCCACATCCGGGACAGGGGACAGGGGCCAAGGGCTGGGGGCGGGGCCCGCGTTGGGCTGCCGGCCCGCTTTTAGAGGCGGCGGCAATTTCTCCTCGGAATCTTGAACCCGGAAGTCACAGCTCAGGATTCCCCTCACGGATGAGGTTGTAACGGGGCTTTCCGGCAGACTGAGGGGCGCTTCCACCTCTACTGCCTGCGTTGTTCCACTGGCTATCGCTTCACCTCAGCCCACTGGGGCCACACCACCCAGGCTGCGGCCTCCCAAGGCCTTGAAAGGCCCCGGAGGCCCTGAGCACGGGACCTGCCCTCTCTGCCTGAACTTAAAGAGGACATCTTCGTCACCATCACTGTAACGCCGACTGCTGTCTAGTGGGCTCTGGGCAAGTCCTTGGGCTCCCAGCCCAGATGTCACCCTCCCACAGGCCTGGAACAGGACCGTACACCGACCTAGTGAGGTGGCCGAGAGGAGTGGAAGGAACCGCGCACCTTTGGTCAGCGCCAGGGCCCAAGGCTGGCCCAGAGGCTCTGCTGCGGTTGCCACCTGGGCTGGTAAGGTCGCAGCTGGCACGCTCCCGGCAGGACCAGTATCCACACTGTGCGGGGTGCTTGCTGCCCGCTGGGAGTTGTTTTCTGAGGAGCTGCCGCAAAGGCCCTGCCAGCCAGGCCAGGAGGCAGGGCTGGTGAGGCCCCGAGGGAAAGGCCTGTGACGGGAAAGGGCAGCGTGACTGCGGAGATGAGACCACGCCTGAGGGGCAGACGCAGGACCCTGTGCAGACGGATGCAGGGATCTCACCTCCCTGGGCTGGGCTGAGGCCTCCAGCCGACGTGGTGGGGCCGAGGGCACAGAGGCTTGCAGCTGCCTTCACAACAGGTACCGTCCGTTGCGGGCCCTCAGCGCCAGGTCCTGTGTTACACCGGAACTCTGGCGTGATGTGGGCGTGGTCACTAGAGATGGAAGGAAATACCATGGTTCTTCATTTTGGGGGAACGGGTTGTCTTACTCTTGCCTAAGTGTTTTATAGCGAATTTGCAAGATAGAGAATAGTAGATGGCAGTACCCCATGGACCGCTAAACTCAAAACACGTAATACTAACATTTTGATGTATTTTTTCCCAGCTTTGCTGTGCGTGTTTTCAGTGTTTAAATAATATAAATACATATATTTTTTAAAAGGTGGGAAAACACGTAAGCAATGTCTGTATCATTGTACACTCTTCCTAAATATCATTTTTAGTGTCTTCCATATTAACCATTCTGTTTTTCTATGATATGTAGGTTTGTTCCAAGTTTTTGATATTGTAGGACGTTACTTAACATGTTTGTGCATGATTGCACTTGCTTAGAACTGCCTTATTCCAAAATCATAAAGCTTTTCTTGAACTTTATTTTCTCATCCAGGGTTCTACCCTTGAGCCACCTCTCTTCTCTTTCTGTAAGTCTCTTAGGCAAGATATCTATCCATGTGGTAGTTATTTCATTACTGACTTCTCCCATTTGCTTCACATTTATACATCCGGATGCTTGCTGAACATTCCCAACCTTGATTTCCCACAGGTACCCCATACCTAAAATCTGTAAATGTAGACCATGATCTTCCTCTGCCATCAGCCACCCTTGCTTGGCTAGTCCCAGTATCAATTAGTAGTAGCACCTGGTCCCCAAGCCCAATGCATAAGAGCCCTTCTGTGCGCCTCCTCCTCCTTCATCCTTCCCGTAATCAGTCAGTCACCAAGTTCTGCTGAGGTTACCTATTTCTCAAATTTTAATCTTCTCTTCATTCTTACTACTACCTTGGGAGTTTAGACCTTCATTGTCGTTCACCAAATTATGCTGTGGCTTCTTAACTAATCTCTGATTTTAACTAATCCTCTACTTCCTGATTTCTACTTCTTTAGCTTCTACTACTTTCAACTCTGCAGTTTTTCTACTCCAGTAAACACACCTGTTTTGTTCGGTGCTTTGGCATCCTATTGTTTTTTTAATTGAAGTATAGTTGATTTACATAATTAGTTTCAGGTGTACAGCAAAATGATTCAGATTTTGCATATATTATACGCACACACATTCTTTTTCAGATTCTTTTCCACTGTAGGTTATCACAAGATATTGAATGTAGTTCCCATGCTGTACAGTAGGTCCTTGTTGTTTATCTATCAATATTTTATATATAGTAGTGTGTATCTGTTAATCCCAAACTCCTAACTTATCCTCCCCTCCTTTCCCCTTTGTTAACCATAAGTTTGTTTTCTGCATGAGTCTATTTCTGTTTTGTAAGTTCATTTGTATCATTTTTTTATTCCACATATAAGTGATATCATATAATATTTGTCTTCCTCTGTCTGACTTCACTTAGTATGATAATCTCTAGGTCCATCCATGTTGCTGCAAGTGGCATTATTTCATTCTTTTTTATGGCTGAGTAATATTCCATTTTATATATATATATATATATATATATATATATATATTTTTTTTTTTTTTTTTACATAAACCCCTCCCCTCCCCACATCTTCTTTATTCATTCATCTGTCTGGACATTTAGGCTGCTTCAAGGTCTTGGCTATTGTAAATAGTGCTGCTATGAAAATTGGGGTGCATGTATCATTTCCAGTTAGAGTTTTCTCTGGATATGTGCCCAGGAATGGGATTGCTGGATCACATGGTAACTCTATTTTTAGTTTTTTTTTTTTGTGGTACGCGGGCCTCTCACTGTTGTGGCCTCTCCCGTCGCGGAGCACAGGCTCCGGATGTGCAGGCTCAGCGGCCAGCGGCCATGGCTCATGCGCCCAGCTGCTCTGCGGCATGTGGGATCTCCCCGGACTGGGGCACGAACCCATGTCCCCTGCATCGGCAGGCGGACTCTCAACCACTGCGCCACCAGGGAAGCCCTATTTTTAGTTTTTTAAGGAACCTCCATGGTGTTTTCCATAGTGCCTGCACCAATTTACATTCCTGACAACAATGTAGGAGGGTTCTTTTTTCTCCTTACTCATTTTGATTTCTCTACCTGGAGTTCCTTAGGCAGATAAACACTAGAGTTCTCACAGTCTACTACAGTAGTTCAGGGCTGTGTTTTTTTTTTCAGGGAATTTGTCCATTTCATCCAAGTTGGTGAATTTATTAGCATAGTTCATAATATTTTCTTATTCTTCTAATGTTAGTAGATCTGGTGATTTCCCCTCTTTCATTTTTGATGTTGGTAATTTGCGCCTTCACTTTCTTGATCAGTCTGAGTAGAGGTTTATCAGTTGTCTTTTTTTTTTTTCAAAGAAACAGCTTTTGGTTTCATGGATTTTCTTCTTTGTTTTTCTGGTTTTATTTCATAGATTTCTGCTCATATTTTTATGTCCTTCTGTTTGCTCTGACTTTATATTGCCTTTCTTTTTCTAGTTTCTTAAGGTGAATTCTCGTTAGAGCATTGATTTGAGACTATTCTACTCTTCTTAATATAAACTTTTTTTTTTTGAAGTTAACATAGCCTCAAGATTTTATTTCCTTTGTAATAAAACAAAAGGTGAAGCCCAGAACAGGATGATTTGGCCTTTTCTCTTGTTGTCTCTTCCTAGTTCATAATGCATGCATCTATTAATAGCTGGCATTCTTTTAGATGTGTAATAGGGCTTAAGCGTTCAAGCCTTAGCACAGTTTTCTTTGTAGTTTTAGCCTTTGCTGGAAAATCTGCCTAGCTTGCTCACCATAGCCACTCTACTTCCTGTGGTAACACTGCTTTCCCGGGACAGGCCTGAATCCTTGCCCTTCTTGTACTGTGTCATTTTGTGGGGTTGTGCTAGTCACACTTCTTATAGAAAGTCTAGTGGGTCTTAGGAATATTTACCATGTTTACTGGGGTACTAACACTATAAATTTTGAATGCTTTGAATTTCCCTGTAAACACTGATTTATCTATATCCCACAACTTTTCATGTGTTTTCATTTTCAATTCAAGTTTTTATAATTTATCATTTGACTTTGAGTGATTTAGAAGTGTGGGAAATTTTCCAAATATCTTTCTATTCTTGATTTCTAATTTAATTATATTGTGAATTCAAAGCATTAATTCAAAGTATTGAGAACATACTTCGTACAATTTCAGTTTTTTAAACTTTGTCGAGATTTGACTTATGACCCAGTATATTCTTGGCGACTATTTCATATTTACATATGACTAACTTATAGCCAACCCTTCGTATCCACGGTTCTTCTGTATCCAAGGTTCCACATCCATGGATTCAACCAATCAGGGATTGTGTAGTACTCTAGTATTTACTTTTGGAAAAAAATCCGCATATGAGTGGATCTGCACAGTTCAAACCCGTGTTTTTTAGTGGTCAACTGTACTTGAAAAGAATGTGTATTCTGCTGTTTGTTGACTAGAATTCTCTATTCTCTATTGACCAATTAGGTCAAGTTGGTTTATAGTGTTGTTCAGGTCTTCTATGTCCTTACTAATTTCTTTCGGCTTCTTCTATTACTAAGAGGGTCATTGATGTTTCTGACTATAATCATGGAATTGTCTTTCTTTTCTGAGTTCTAGCAATTTTTGCTTCATGCCGTTTTGAAGCTCCAATCTTAGGTGTATATACATTTAGGATTCTTATATCTTGTTGTTGTTAAATTGTTCCCTTTATCATTATGTAATGACTCTCTTTATCTCTGGTAATATTCCTGTTCTGAAGTCTGCTTTGTCTAGTATTCATAAGGGCACTCAGCTCTCTGATTAGTGTTTGCATGGTCTGTCTTTTTGCATCATATTAACCTTTTACTTATTTATGTCTTTATATTGAAGGTGAGTTTCCTGTAGACAGCATAATGTGTTGTCTTGCTTTTTTATCCAATCTGACAGTCTCTGCCTTCTAATTGGGGTGTGTAGATTACTTACATTTTTACTATTGATATGGTTACATTTAAATCTACCATCTGGCTAGTCATTTTCTATTTGTTCCATCTGTTCTTTCTTCCTTTCCCTTCTCTTTGCTAACCTGCTTGTGGATTATTTTTTTATGATTCTGTTTTCTCTTCACTCTTGTCTTATTTGTTAAACCTCTTTTTCTAATAAAAGTTTCTTTATGTTATTTAATTTTCATCTTTATCACATTTTTGAATAGTCATCTTCAAATTATACCAGTTCATGTATAGAGTAAGAACTTTTCTTTCCCCCCATTTTTTGTGCTATTGTCATATACTTAAGGGCTGTATTATTTCAAAATAATTTAAATTTCTTAAGTAATTTATGATTATATCCTTTGAGTAAAAATATTAAAATATTTCACATAAAGTCCCCTTGACCATCCCTTCCTTGGAGGTAAACAACGTCACCAGTTTGTTACACATCCTCCCAGACCTCTGCTATGTATTTATATATGTATGTGTGTGTGAGAGTGTGTGTGTGTATATGTGTGTGTATATATATATATATATACTTAGAATATGTACAGTTTACTGTTTTTGCATAAGAGATATACTATGCATACCATTCTGTAGCATGCTTCTTTTACTCAACAATATGTCTTGTCAGTCTACCCATATTAGTATTTTTGGATCTGCCTCATTCTTTTGAAGTGCTGCACAGTATTCTATTAAATGGATTTCTCAGAGTTTTATTATTATTATTTTTTTAGTTGATGGACATTTTTTTCTGATTATTCATTATGGTAAATAAGGCCCCAGTGAATATCCTTCTGTATGCCTTATTGTGGACATTTGAAAATGCTTTTCTAGAGTACATACCTAGAAGTGGAATGACATTTCTCACAGAACCCTCCAGCAAGACATAAAGGGGAGAGGAGAGGCAGAAATTAACCCTAGAAGGTTTTAAGGTTGCACTGGGGCTAGTGGGGGTGGTGGGTGTGTCGGGGATGTCATAGAGGATTTAAAGCCTTGGAAACCCTTTGGAGAATTTAGTACAGTAATGGTCTTGTCTTTGGAACTCAGGGACTTCTGAGGGAACATGGATTGGTTACTATTTTCATGCCTTGGGTATAAGGAAGCAACTTTTTTTATTCATCAGAGTTAGAAAAGAGAAGGGTGTGACTCATTTTGGTGGTCTATCAGATGGGTTAAATAAGTTGCCCCAAGTCACATGGCTGTCACAGAGGAATGAGCGACAGTCCAGTGGGCTTATGAAAGTTACTAAATTTAGAGATTGTTTGGTTGTATACCTTCACTGTTCACATGGTAAGCAAGGCCTGGAGAGGGAAAGAGACCTGCTCAAGGTTTCATAGTAAGTCAGTGATACTGCTGACATATTTCAGCCCGGCTGTAAGAGGCAGAAAAGCAGAAATAGGAAGGTGATAGCTTAGTCCAGCTGGGGGGGGAGTGGTGGGGGGCCACCGAGGAGACAGAAAAGCAAACAACACTTCCACCTACTCTGCCCCCTGCAGCCCACTCTCTTCCTTTCTCCAGATTTTTGTGGACTTCTTTCTTCAGCAGCATCAAAGAAGTCCAAAAAGGAAAACTAAACAATCCAAATTATAAGATAGAGAAAAAGCCCATGTCCATGTAAATGTTACCATTCTGCAGCAAAACAAACATGGTAGAAATAATGAGGCTTTGGTTTGGGTCTGCGATGTGGAAGATGGGCATAAATAGTCACTAAACCAACTAGTGGAGCCGCAGTAATTCTGTCCTGGAGGGTAGAGCGAGGGGTACATTACCCAAATGCAGCTATTAAAAAGGGGTCTAGATTCCCTTGCAATAATCATTAATTTCAGGCAACAAAACAAAATAAAATAAAGAAAATCACAAAAGGAGGGGTGGATCATTAAAACAAAAAAGATGGGCACTCAAAAGACTTCTCACAGCTGGAAAGTTGTGGAGGATGGATTTCAAACTGTCACCAGGTGCTTGCCTACTTTTACAGTAGAGGTCCTCAAACTGACCTGCCCTTAAGCTGACTAAGGATGCCCTTTGAGAAGTGCAGCATCTTGAGGTTCTGTCTTTAGAGTTATTGGGGACAGAATATTCTTCAGGTTTAGAAATGCTTGAGGGGAAGTCCCCTAGAGTAGTCTTTCTGTCTTGGGATACTTGGGATGCCTTTTAAAAAGCCAGATTCCTGAACTTCCCTGCTCCAACTCCAGTACTGGATCTGTGGGTGGGTCCAGAATCTGCATATTAAACAGTCACCCAGGTGATTCTTATGCCTGCCTGCTGACATTTGGCCCAGGATGGGCTTGCCCAATCATTCTGCAGTGATAATGGTACTGTCTTTTTGAAGACCTGCATTAATTATGTCGAACCCCTTTGGTAATTTCACATGGTTGGATCTATCTAGTATCTTTGTTTCCTTTAAATTTCAACTGAGCTCTAGACAATGAGTTTTCTGGATCTTTGTTTGGACACACAGGGTGAAGAGAATTTTTCAGGATGTGAATGTTAACTGATAAGTGACCTAGGACAGTGGTTTCCATATCGATAAGTTTGGAAACATTTCAGGGGGCAACTTCGAATTCTCATTTCTATTTGGAGCCATGAAGTTCAAAGATATATTTTATGAGGTAGCAGGTCTTCAGGTTTTAAAGGTAGTTACATTGTTATTTGTGTTCCAGACCTAATCCCTTTTTCAGAATCTCTACAAACACACTGGGAGGGGGTTTCTCCCCATACTGCAGATAAGGATTTAAGATGTAAACCTTTTCTGGAATGAGGCAGGAAAATCAGCTCTTTAATCAGTCAACACAAAACTCCCAGTAGTGAATTGAGAGGGCCAGGATCACAGACATAATAATTGGGAGAATTAAGCTTTGAATGTATGTCTTTTTTTTTTTTTTTTTTTTGCTGTACGTGGACCTCTCACTGTTGTGGCCTTTCCCGTTGCGGAGCACAGGCTCCAGACGCGCAAGCCCAGCGGCCATGGCTCACGGGCCCAGCTGCTCTGCGGCATGTGGGATCTTCCCGGACCCGGGCACAAACCCATGTCCCCTGCATCGGCAGGGGGACTCTCAACCACTGCGCCACCAGGGAAGCCCTGAATGTATGTCTTTTGGAAGCATCCTGGTTCTGTAAAAAAGAATATTAATTAAATTCAACTTTGATCCTAAATTAGGATTGCTAGTTACTAGTTAGTTATGTGACCCTGGTCCAATCAGGTAATCTCCTAGAGCTATCTGCATCTCTGAAACAAAGAGGATTACATTTTGCTGAGCTGGTGGGGTTGGGGCTTCTGCTGTTTTCGGAGAAGGTGTGTGAGACCCTCAGTGCAGTGCAGTACATGCCCATAGGTGGTGCTAAGTAATGGTTATGATTAGTGAATTCCAGGCTGAAGTTTTTTTTCCACAGATGCACAGCAGCTTCTCAGGTCTCCCAGCCTTTTAGACCAGCTGCAACTCTTCCCCTCCTCCCCACACCATCCCCTTCACATGTACAACTGCCCTGGGGCATTTATCCTCCAGGGGATAATTCTCCATGAAGCTGGCACATCTGTCATGGGCACCAGTAGGTGCCAGCAAAGGCTAAGCTTTCAGAAGGGCTGCTTCATTTGATTTTTATCATTTTTCCATCCCCCCAGTGTGACTCATGAAAGCCCAGATGTCCTTTCCTTTCATCCGGAGTGATCTCTGTCTCTCACAGCCTTTCTTGCTTGCTATTCTGAGCCTGGGAGAAAATGCTCAGGGTTACCCTGTCAAATATCAATGAAGAGGGCTTCCCTGGTGGCACAGTGGTTGAGAGTCCGCCTGCCGATGCAGGGGACACGGGTTCGTGCCTCGGTCCGGGAAGCTCCCACATGCCACGGAGTGGCTGGGCCCGTGAGCCATGGCCGCTGAGCCTGCGCTCTGCAATGGGAGAGGCCACAACAGTGAGAGGCCCGCATACTGCAAAAAAAAAAAAAAAAAAATCAATGAAGAAAGACCTCCTATTTTGGGGATCCTTGTAACAAAACTAATAAACACCAGTGTAGGGACTTCCCTGGTGGCTCAGTGGTTAAGAATCCACCTGCCAGTGCAGGGGACACGGGTTCAAGCCCTGGTCCGGGAAGATCCCACATGCCGCGGAGCAACTAAGCCCGTGTGCCACAACTACTGAGCCTGCGCTCTAGAGCTGTGAGCCACAACTACTGAGCCCATGTGTCACAACGACTGAAGCCTGTGCACCGAGAGCCCATGCTCCGTGACAAGAGAAGCCACCGCAATGAGAAGCCCGCACACCGCAACGAAAAGTAGCCCCTGCTCGCCGCAGCTAGAGAAAGCCTGCATGCAGCAAAGAAGACCCAATGCAGCCAAAAATAAATAAATAAATTAATAAAAAAATAAACACCAGTGCTACATTTAGGCAGCACTTTACAGTCTACAATGTACTTTCATATCCATTAGCTCATTTAATAGTTGAGAACTTCTGGCAAGGTAGTGTGATGGTTAAGGGTTAGGCTCTGGAGTCTGCAGATTGCCTTTAAATTCCCATCTTCACCTCTTCTCAGCTGAATCATCTTGGGCAAGTAACTTAGCATCTCTGAACCCTGTAGATTTAAGTGGAAAGTACTCAGAACATGGTAATAAGTGCCCAATAATTGTTAACTATTACTTCTATCATGCCCATTTTACCACATGACCTCAAGTTTTTTTGTAACCTCACCACTGGTCTGTAATCTAATGGGTCAAACCTCACTTTCTTCACTTTTCCTCTTATCCCCCTGCCTCCACACCCTCCTCAGCTTTGCTCCCCCCTCACACATAGCCTACAGTGAACGTTCCTTTTTCTTTTTTATAAATTTATTTAATTAATTAATTTATTTTTGGCTGCGTTGGGTCTTCGTTGCTACGTGTGGGCTTTCTCTAGTTGCGTCGAGCAGAGGCTGCTCTTCGTTCTGGTGTGTGGGCTTCTCACTGCAGTGGCTTCTCTTGTTGCGGAGCATGGGCTCTAGGCGTGGGCTTCAGTAGTTGTGGCTCACGGGGTCTAGAGCACAGGCTCAGTAGTTGTGGCTTGCGGGCTCTAGAGCGCAGGCTCGGTAGTTGTGGCGCATGGGCTTTGTTGTCCACAGCATGTGGGATCTTCCTGGACCAGGGCTCAAACCCATGTCCCCTGCATTGGGAGGAGGATTCTTAACTACTGCGCCACCAGGGAAGCCCAATTTTCCTTTTTCTGTTCAGCACAGGCTATCTCAGGCCTTTGCATGGGCTATCCTCTCTGTCCTGAGCCCACATCCTGAATCCTGGTAAATACCTACTCATCCTTCAGGTAGACTGACTCCCTTCTATCCCCAGGCTCCCAGGTTGCTTTCCGTACACCTTGATTATAACAAGACTGAGATTGTCTCTTTTCCTAACTTATCTATTCATTAGACTGAGTGCTCCCTGGGGAAAGGGATCATATCTTCTCACTTGTGTAACTCCTGTCCCTGATATCTGTGATATGCCAAATAGATGTCGGTTTGAATGAACAAGTGTTATAGAATTCCTCAATCCACCTAAAATTATCTTAGATAAGCATTCAAGTTATTGAGCCCAGAGGCTGTGGAGCCAGTCCTGAAACCTAGGCTCCAGCTGCTAGTCCCCAGGCTCTCTGGGCACCCCCCAGGCTGCCTCTCATTGTGGTCTCCTGACCTTGCTGTGTAATTTTTCCAACCAAGCCGGACACAGAAAGAAAAAAAAAAAACTAATCATCTGAAAGCACTAGACTTCATATTTACAGGCCCAGTAGAGGTTTCCAGATGACAGCAAGCAGCCAGTGTGCAAAGGCCTGCTTTTAATGTATCAGAAAAGACAAAATTATAGTGTGCCCGCCTTTCATGTGCTGTCTGTTTCGTCTTGCTGAATAAAAGGGAAACTCTGGCTCCAGGCTGATTTTCATTTACAAAAATAGACTAAATTCTAACCCTTAAATTATCAAAAGTGCCATATACTTGAGAAGCAGCTAAGCGGAGAGCAGAAACTACCAGGTTAGTAATTAAACAGAGGTTAAGTCATATTAACAGAGACAGACATTCTTGTCTGGTGGTCAGAACAGAGGCCTGGAGAGCCCTGGATCTGGCCCTGGTACCTGCATGTGTCAGAGTGAAGTCTTGATGGCAACCATGGTTGCCAAGGAGAGACCCCATGGGCTCCCTCCACACCCGCACCCCCCCCCCCCCCCCCCCGACTTCCTGGCAAGTCTTCTAGTGTGAGAACCGGGGATGTGTTCCTGTTGAGAGATGGGATCGGGGGAGGGTAGGCCTGAAAGGAGTCAGGAGGAGGCTGAGGGGACCCAGCTCTCCTTCATTTTCAGAATTTGTTTCCAAGTAACATAAGGGACCATGGAAGAGTTTTTTAAATATAAAATTATTGTAGCTTAGGATCTCTTATAAGTACTTCAATATAAATTATTCATTTACTCAAAAAATATTGAGTGCTCACAACCATGGACCAAGCTAAATCCTAGCCTTGGGGTGCTGACATGCTGGTAGAGGAAGGCAGAAAATAAACAAGCAAATAAATGCATAGCATTTCAGGTGGCTCTAAGTGACATGGGCATAACTATAGTAAAGGAGGAGGATAGGGAGATCAGGAGTAGGAGAGAAGGGACTGGGGGAGAAGGGGAAGATGGAGTTGCTATTTATAATAGGCAGTCAGGAGAGGCTTTTCTGATAAGGTGATATTTGAGCAGAAATCTACAAGGGGAAGAGAATTTCCGGCAGAAAGAACAGCAAGTGTAAAGGTCTTGAGTTGGATGAGTGCTTAGCAAGTTTGAGGAAAAGCAAGGATCCCAGTGTGGCCAGATCATGGCAAGCAATGAGGGGGTGGTAGGAGATTGAAAAAGATTAAGGGCTAGATCATGTAGGCATTCTAAGAACACTGGCTTTTATTCCAAGTTAAAAATGAAGGCTTTGAAGGCTTTTGAGCACATCTTACATGATTTAAAAGGGTCACTTTGGGCTGCTGTGTTGAGAGTAGAATGTAGGGAGATGAGAATAAACAGGAAAGGGAGACACAATTGTGGTTTAGGTCCAGTGGTGGTAAAAAGTGGTTGGATTCAGAATAACTTCTCAAAGTAGAGCTTGTAGGATTTGCTGACAGTTTGGATCTAGGATGTTAAAGGAAGAAAGGATTCAAGGATAACTTAAAGGATTTTGGCCTGATCAAGAGGAATGATGGAGTTCTTTTTTAACGAGATAGAAAGACTGTAGGAAGAATAGGTCTGGGAGATGGAGTACAAATCAAGAATTTGTATTTGGATATGATAATTCTGAGATGCATATTATACCACTATAACAAGTATTGTGAAGAAGCACAGCTCTGGGAATCAATTGGAATGCAATTTTAATTTTGTTTCCTAATGTCCCTTTAACATTTATTCAGTGGAGGAACAGGTTTCCCTGCCATTGGGTGAAAACTCTGGCAGGCACCATGATTTTTCTGGTCACTCTAAGTCCCATGGTTCTCTTTAAGTAGGAAACCAGACACTTGATTCAGAAACAAGAATGTCCAGTTCAGTTTGTTACTTAATACTTACATCTTCATTAAAAGTTCATGTTTCTTCTGCTTCCAACTTCCTCTACCTTAGCAGGTCAGTTACCCCCACTGGGGAAGAAGTTATGGCTGGCTTTTTTCCCTTTCTTGCTTATCATCTCATTAGCTATCGTTTCAGCTACTCCAGAGTTGGTGTCAACACTCCACTAGGAGGGTAGAGGGGAAAGAGATCAGAAAGTTCTTACTTGTCTGGGACCATCTTAACATGATTTTACTTTCTCTGGGGCTGGCTAATATTTAAGGTTGTGTCTTCCTTGGTTCTTTTGTAGATTCTGTGGAGGCTCCACTGCTGTAGCTCCTCTTTTGTCAACTCCACTGGTGTGGGCGATGCATCCTATTCCTCCAGCTGCCGTGGGGTTTCCCGCAGCTCATTCCACACAGACTTTCTCATTTACAGTCCCATCATGCCACCAAGCAGAACACTTGAGCTGGGATGATAAGGCTCTTGCTGACTCTCCTGTGTGGCTCGCCTCCTGTCCACAGGAAATATACACCCTGTGCCTTGGCTATCCCCAAGGGAATCTCTTCTCTGCTGTCACCCACTGCTTTAGCAACCTCTCACCTTTAGATTCCCCAATGGTGGTGGGGGGTCAGACTCCAGTTAATTAAGCAGCTCTCCCCACCCCCTTTCTTCAAATTCCAGGGAATGCATATCAGCTCTCTGAGTCATCCCCTATCACTAGGTCTGAGCTGAGGGGGCTTCCCCCGTCCTTTCTATTCTCCAGGGAGAGGAGCTATTCACAGCACAGCTTTCTTCAAAGAAAGCCTTTTACATGTTCTCCCTCCCTTCAATCTCTGGTAACTGGACCATTTTATGACATTGCTTACAGTGAGGGGTGCAAATTAAACTGTTCTTAGATAACCACTTTGAAAATATTGATTTGCATCAGCCCCTTACTTTAGTATTTGATATCTGTTGTGTTGAGGCCTTGGTCTAAACTCCCTTTTTAACATCTTGTTACACTTTTGAAATTTGAGAGTCAACAGCATATGAATTGTGCTTAAGAGCCATGCGATTAGAGGAAGTCACCTATGGTGCGAACAGCAAAAATATCTGACGACTGAGCCCTTTCATAAGTTAGAAATGAAGAACCAGCAAAGGATACTGAGAAGGAGCACTCAGAATTTGCCCTGTTTCTGGATTGGCTTAAAAACAAAAAAACCCTTTAGGCCCTTAGAACTCATCCTCTATTCTGAATTATAATCAATACTGTAGCAGTGGCTTTTCCAATAGTAAATTTTCCATTTTTCGTGATGCCACTGTTCATATGTAAATGTCTTTGGCATTTACAAAGTGTTCATTATTTCATTTCAACTACTTTATACCCCTGTGAGGAAGGTTTCATTACAGATGGGGAAACTGAGGGCCAAAGAACTTTGAGAGACTTTCCCAAGCTTCAAGGAGTAAGAGGCAGAGGTTGGATTTGAGTTCAGGTCTTTGGCTCCAGATTTTGAGCTCTTTTTTTCATAGCCACCTCAAAGACACTCATGACAATCATAGTTTTTTAAGGTTCTGCTAAAGTAGACTATTAATAAATGTGTGGCAATGGTTTAATCTCACATGCCAGTTCCCATGCATTAATCAAAGTTACCTGAAGAGCTGTGTTTGCAGGATTCTGAGGTATAATGAGGTTTGGCAGGAAAGAGTACCTTGATCAATTAGTGATGACTGTCATTGGTTGGTAGGGGTTCTGGTGGCATATGTGCCATGCATTTGACATCACTGATTTAATTATTTCGTGTGTGTGTGTGTGTGTGTGTGTGTGTGTGTGTGTGTGTGTGAGAGAGAGAGAGAGAGAGGGAGGGGGAGGGGGGGGGAGGGAGGGAGGGAGAGGGAGAGAGAGAGAGAGAGAGATACAGATGTTCTCTGGAACAGTTGTAGTTTCTCAAAACACATTAAAAGAATGGGAAAAGAAAGAAAGAGCAGCCTAAAGCCATATTGGGTTACTGGAGATGACAACATTGTATACATGCATTCTGAGAGCACACATTTTTAAGGATGTGGTGCTGGCAAAGGAAACAGCCTGAACTCAGAACAGCCTTGCAAATAAATAAAACTAGCCACTGTTCCCCAGCATTTTTCTCTCCCAATTCTTATTTTGAGAAATTTTTAACTAGCAGAAAAGTTAAAAGAGTAGTACAATGAATGCCCATATATCACTTTCCTAGATTTCCATCATTCATCATTTCCTAGTTAACATTCTCTCTCTGCTTTTATTCCGAATTGTTTGAAAGTAATTAAAAAAATTCACAACACTAAAGCATTCATTTCTTAAGAACAAAGACATTCTCTGACATAATCACAGTACCATTATCATACCTGCAAAAATAATACATAGGCCATATTTAAATTTCCCTAGTTGTCCCTAAAAGTGGGATCAGATTGAATGTATGGCTTTTTGTTCAGACTTTATTTTGGTAAGTGACATATTGTAAGATTTTTCACTTCATTGATAAAATGTCCTTCAAAAATGACCATGTGGGACTTCCCTCGTGGCGCAGTGGTTAAGCCTCTGTGCTCCCAATGCAGGGGACCTGGGTTCGATCCCTGGTCAGGGAACTAGATCCCACATGCATGCCACAACTAAGGAGCCCGCCTGCCGCAACTAAGACCTGGCAGAACCAAATAAATAAACAAAATAAATATTTAAAACAAAAACAAAAATGACCATGTTATTTCATTACCTGGATAGAGTACGTTTTATTTTACTAGCCCTTTACTTTTGTGCATTTAGTCTGTTTTCTACTTAGTGATTGTTGTTGTAAATGCTGTTGCAGTGAACATCATGGGGACATGGTGCATTGGCCTCAATATATATTGCAACCTCTTTTTTAGGGTCTTCCTATACCAAGAAGACTAAAATTTCCCCAGCCTGCCTTGCAGTTCAAGTTCTAGATGTAATTTAGATTCCACCAATCAGTTGCACTTACCTAAGATCTGGAAGGCAAAAGCATGATGTAGAGGTCATGCATTTGTTGCCCCTGTGCTTTTCCTGGAAAGTAAGGCCATTTATTATTATTTTTTTTCCTGCAGTGCTAGGAACGAATACTCAATTCAGTTACTGGGAAACTTTTAAGTATATTGGAAACAATTTGTGTATGTGAATCAGTTTTTTAAGCTATAAATTTTATGATCTAAATACAGATAAGTATTTGCAGTGAAAATTTAGCATTCATATTCAAATGTGCTGTAAATGTAAAAAGTACACTGGATTTTGAAGACTTCGTATGATAAATGTAATATAAGATATGTCACTAATTTTATATTGATTACATTTTGAAATGATAATACTTCAGATATATTGGGTTAAGGGAAATTTGTTATTAAAATTAATTTCATTTAGATTTAACTGTGGCTAGAAAACTTAAAATGACAAATGTGGCTTGCATGATATTTCTCTTGGACAATACTACTCTAGAATTAGCCATGAAAAAAATTTGTGTTTTCCTAACTAGGGATTTCTAGATCAGAGCAGTCTAAATCGTAGTTCAAATTTCTCAGTTTTTTCAAATAAGGAATTTCTGGAGTAACCTATTCTGTATACTAGGCACTGACTTATTTCTGCTTCTTTAAATTACTGGAGACTCTTGTGGTTGCTCATGGAGGTTTGTTCAGATATTTTGTGAGGAGGCGTCCTCCCTCTATTCTCAGTCCCAGCAGCCAGTCTGGCAGGAGTGACCTCCTAACTCTTCTTCCCACCCTCAAGGCTTCCTGGGCTTGTGGACTTGGGCCCCATTTTGACCTGACTTCCAGGATGATTCTGTTTGGCTCCACACATGCTTGGTTTTGGCACTTGCTGGTGAGACTCCACCTGGGTCTGTGCTGCCTTGGCTAAATCCCACTGTGTGGGACACGACTGGACATGGCTATGGAAGAAGTTGGATTGTGGGTAATCCACACAGACATTCCTTAAAGCTTGTGTGAAAGTTTAGCACACCCCCAAATAGACATATCTGCTATAAGGTGAGGACTATAAACCCAACAGCTGAAATATATTATAGTCTCAAATAATACCTTGTCGTTTAGCCACAATCTCTGATGTTATCTTCCCAACATTTCGTATATGCCCTTTAATTTTGTAGTTGTATTCACAGTTGGAAATACAGTTAACTAGCTAAACATACCACTAAGACTCAAGATTTGCCACTTTTAACACCCCTAGTAAGTGCCTTTGTTTTTCTCAAATATATTAAATTTATAAATTTAATTTAAATATTTAATATAAATATATTAAATTTATAAATCCCACACTTCTTGTCAATAGTATTAATATTTTCATTTTTTGCACTGTCTAGGTGGTGCCATGATGTTTTTAAATTTATTTATCTTATTTATTTATTTGGCTGTGTTGGGTCTTCGTTGCTGCGCCTGGGCTTTCTCTAGTTGCGGCAAGTAGGGGCTACCCTTCGTTGCGGTGCACAGGCTTCTCGTTATGGTGGCTTCTCTTGTTGTGGAACACGGGCTCTAGGAATGCGGGCTTCAGTAGTTGTGGCACACGGGCTCAGTAGTTGTGGCTTGTGGGCTCTAGAATGCAGGCTCAGTAGTTGTGGCGCACGGGCTTAGTTGCTTCGTGGCATGTGGGATCTTCCCAGACCAGGGATCAAACTCGTATCCCCTGCGTTGGCAGGCAGATTCTTAACCACTGCACCACCAGGGAGGTCCCCATGATGATGTTTTTGATCTGATATATAAGAGCCTGAAATTGGCAGTTGAAAGTTGGTTTAGGTTGGTTACAGTGTTATGTATAAAAATGGGTTGCTGTTCACTTGAGGCCTGATTGGTCCCTGCTGGATTCTTGAATCCCATACTGGGCAGTCCTGGAGGAAGACCCTGTGTATTTTTTTTTCTAGGAGATCATGCCTATAATTTGGAGGTGGAGGAGGAGAACTACAGATAAAGACACCTTACCCCATGCTGAACAATTTGTTTTTATTCCCTTATCATGCAGTTTCCTGGAGGCCGTGGGTGATTTTCCTGGCCAAGTTTGCCTCATAAACCAAGGCAATAAAGTGTGTGGGACACTTGCCAAACACCTAAAAACAGACTAAAAAGCTCTTGAATGTCCTTCCTCCTAGCTCCCCACTGGGTGTGGTTGGCATGGTGGTGGGGAGGGAACATCTCCAGTATCTCAGTGGGCATGAGCAACATCATATTAATAAATGAGCATTCTATTAATGGTTAAGAAATTCCCAGTTTTCCAAATAAGATCTGGTTTCAGTCAGAGGGCAGAAACTAAGATCCCTGTGCAAGTGAATGGTTTATCAAATTGTTCTGGGAGTGAAAGCACTTAAACAGTTTATCAGACCCCGTACTTCTCAGCATCAGTCTCTTTGACTCTGCACCACGGGCTTTAGTTCTCTAAGAGAAACAGCTGGAAAGGGGGATGCCAGATTTGGATTATTTACCATATGATTGGCTCCCTGCTGTTTGCTTTAAACAGTTTACCTCACTGAATCCCCACAGTATTTCTGTGAGGTGGGATTTATTTTTCCATTAAAATATGAGAAAACCCAGGCTCAGAGAGGTGGTGTATTTGCTGAAAGTCACACAGCTGGTCACTAGGCATTGCTCTGAAATCCATTTGCTTATGTAACATTAGGAAAACACCTTCAACATTAGAATGAATAATTCCCACTTTGTATCCCTATAGCCTTTCGTACACAATAGAATATAGCACACACCATGACTTGTGTTATGCACCCATCTCTCACTATGTGTAGGTTCCTTGAAACTAGTGAAGGGGGCAGATTCTTTTGGTTCTCCCATCAGCCACTCCTTTCTTCTTCTCTGCCAGTAAGTCTTATTGCCCAGAATATAGTTAGATGACCATACTTAGTTGCAAGGAAGGCTGGGAGGTAGTCTTCCAGCCTAAGTGGGCCATTTTCTGCACTTAATAAAAATTGGGTTCTATTGCTAAGGAAGGGAGTTTGGATATGGGGTAGAAAACTAGCAGTTTCTGCATAGTGTATGTCAACTGAAAAAAAACCACACAACCTAAAAGTTGAGAAAGGTGTGTTTTATTTGGTGGTCTTTCTGAGGACTTCAAGCCTGGAAGACAGCCTCTCAGATAGCTCTGAGGGACTGTTCCGAAGAGGTAAGGGAGGAGCCAGGATATATAGGGAGTTTTGCAACAAATACCAGATAATCAAAAGATTACCATTAATTGAAGAAAACCGGATATCTCAAGTTAATGAATTTAGCGCTTTTCTATGTATGGGAAGATGCAACAGTCCGGGCTCATTGAAACCATTCCTTTGATGTGCACCTTAGCTCTTCAGGGCCAGTATCCAGTTCTTTCCCATCCAGAGTTCCCTAACCGTTGGGTGCACTGTTGAGGGTGGCTGCAGTGGCTGAGTGCCTGGCAGTGGGCAGCCCTGTTTGTCTCCATCCTGAGTTCCCTCAGGGCTCACCATTAGGGGCAGTGGCTGTAGTGGCTTGATGGCTGCAACATCCTTTGTTTACTGTTATGGGAGGCAAATTTTTCATTCACAGGTACTTTTAAAAATACATATTTTTAAACACCTGTAAAAAGGGTACATTTTCCACACCTCTTTCTACTCCTTTTTCCCTTTAACCTGGCCCAATTCACACATTTGTGTTACTTCTAGGCATTGAATTTAGAACCTGGCAGAAACCTCTGTGTAGGCAGCAACCTCCTTTCTTCTCTGGACATTTCTTCTCTGAGGTCATTCTGCATCTGAAGGGGGCTCCCAACCACTGCCCGAATTCTGGAGATTAAGCTGTAACTTCCTGGGAAGTGGTTCCCTTGAATCTGTGCTTGCCCCATTCTTACTTTCTAAAGCATTTCTCCTGTCTTATCAAGTTCCGCTCATGTATTTAAAACACAGTTCAATGTGATTTTCACCTTATTTGCAGGAAAATGTCCATTGAGAAAGGTGGGGTGGAGGCACTTGCCACAGCTATTGCATTTGCCTGGAAACTATAGGTGACATAATGTTATAGTTCTTCAAGTAGAAATGCATAAAATCACCGTGAATGTGGTGCCTGCTCTCTTATCTAGCTGCTAGTGCTAGAGCAAATACAGATGCAAGCAAACTGTTGTCTCCACTCCCTTAGGAATGAACTATCTTGGGTCTTTGTTTTAGGTGTTGTGGTTATTGGTATTTGCGTTAGGATTAGCCCATTTAGAGAAGAGACCCATGGAATCTGAGTGAGTGGTTAGAATGAAACTATTTGCCACTTAAAAAAAATTATTTGTTTGTGTTTATTTTTCCCAGCAGTTTCTTTGATTCTTGGGGAAGGCTTTTAGGGAATTGGTGAAATTTGGGCTATTCCCAAAGACTTCTCCAGTTGTTTTCCACAGGAAATATAAAAGCACACATTTAATTTTAGTTCACTTGGAAGTACTTCAGGAGACAGATCTACTGTGGATATAGAGAAGAATGTATAAACAAACAAACAAACAAACACTTAAAAAACAAACCAAGGAATGAGCCATGCGCCCTTGAAAAGAATGTGTATTCTACTGCTTTCAGATGGAATGCTCTAAAAATATCAATTTAGTCCATTTGGTTTAATGTGTTATTTAAGGCTTGTGTTTCTGTATTGATTTTCTGCCTGGATGATCTGTCCATTGATGTAAGTGGGGTGTTAAAGTCCCCTGCTATTACTGTGTTACTGTCGATGTTTCCTTTTATGTCTTTTTTTTTTTTTTTTGCGGTACGCGAGCCTCTCACTGTTGTGGCCTCTCCCGTTGCGGAGCACAGGCTCTGGACGTGCAGGCTCAGCAGCTATGGCTCACAGGCTTAGCTGCTCCGTGGCATGTGGGATCTTGCCAGACCGGGGCACGAACCCGTGTCCCCTGCATTGGCAGGTGGACTCTCAACCACTGCGCCGCCAGGGAAGCCCCCTTTTATGTCTTTTAATATTTGCCTTATATATTGAGGTGCTTCTATGTTGGGTGCACATATATTTATAATTTTTATACCTTCTTCTTGGATTGATCCCTCGATCATTATGTACTGTCCTTCTTTGTCTCTTGTAACAGTCTGTATTTTAAACTCTGTTTTGTTGGATACGAGTATTCCTACTCCAGCTTTCTTTTGATTTCCATTTGCATGGAATACCTTTTTTCCATCCCCTCACTTTCAGTCTGTATGTGTCTATAGATCTGAAGTGAGCCTCTTGTAGGCAGCAGATATACAAGTCTTGTTTATATATCCATTCAACCAGCCTGTGTCCTTTGGCTGGAGCATTTAGTTCATTTACATTTAAGGTAATTATTGATATTTATGGTCTTATTGACATTTTGTTAATTCTTTTGGATTTGTTTTCATAGGTCTTTTGTTGCCCTTTCTTCCTTTGTTGTCTTCTCTTGTGATTTGTTGACTATCTTTACTGTTATGTTTGGATTCCTTTTTCTTTTTTGTGTATATATCTATTATAGATTTTTGGTTTATAGTTACCATGAAGTTTTGGTATAGCAGAATGTATATATATATATGGGATTTATTTTTAACATCTTTATTGGAGTATAATTGTTTTACAATGTTGTATTAGTTTCTGCTGTATAAGAAAGTGAATCAGCTATACGTACACATATATACCCATATCCTGTCCCTCTTGAATCTCTCTCCCATCTCCCTATCCCACCCCTCTAGGTGGACACAAAGCACCGAGCTGATCTCCCTGTGCTATGTGGCTGCTTCCCATTAGCTATCTATTTTACATTTACATTTTACATATATGTCCATGCCACTCTCTTACTTCGTCCCAGCTTGCCCTTCCCCCTCCCCTTGTCCTCAAGTCCATTCCCTATGTCTGCGTCTTTATTCCTGTCCTGCCCCTAGGTTCTTCAGAACCTTTTTTTTTGAAGATTCCATATATATGTGTTAGCATATGGTATTTGTTTTTCTCTTTCTGACGTACTTCACTCTGTATGACAGATTCTATGTCCATCCACCTCACTACAAATAACTCAATTTCGTTTCTTTTTATGGCTGAGTAATATTCCATTGTATATATGTGCCACATCTTCTTTATCCATTCATCTGTCGAGGGACACATAGGTTGCTTCCATGCCCTGGCTATTGTAAATAGTTCTGCAATGAACATTGTGGTACATGACTCTTTTTGAATTATGGTTTTCTCAGGGTATATGCCCAATAGTGGGATTGCTGGGTCATATGGTAATTCTATTTTTAGTTTTTCAAGGAACCCTCCATACTGTTCTCCATAGTGGCTCTATCAATTTACATCACCACCAAGAGTGCAAGAGGGTTCCCTTTTCTCCACGCTGTCTCCAGCATTTATTCTTTGTAGATTTTTGGATGATGGCCATTCTGACTGGTGTGAGGTGATACTTCATTGTGGTTTCAATTTGCATTTCTCTAGTGATTATTGATGTTGAGCATCCTTTCATGTGTTTGTTGGCAATCTGTATTATCTTCTTTGGAGAAATGTCTGTTTAGGTCTTCTGCCCATTTTTGGATTGGCTTGTTTGTTTTTTTGATATTGAACTGCATGAGCTGCTTGTATATTTTGGAGATTAATCCTTTGTCAGTTGCTTCGTTTGCAAATATTTTCTCCTATTCTGAGGGTTTTCTTCTTGTTTGGTTTATGGTTTCATTTGCTGTGCAAAAGCTTTTAAGTTTCATTAGGTCCTATTTGTTTATTTTTGTTTTTATTTACGTTTCTCTAAGAGGTGGGTCAAAAAGGATCTTGCTGTGATTTATGTCATAGAGTGTTCTGCCTGTTTTCCTCTAAAACTTGTATAGTGTCTGGTCTTACATTTAGGTTTTTATCCATTTTGAGTTTATTTTTGTGTATGGTGTTAGATAGTGTTCTAATTTCTTTCTTTTACATGTAGCTGTCCAGTTTTCCCAGCACCACTCATTGAAGAGGCTGTCTTACCTTCATTGTATATTCTTGCCTCCTTTATCAAAGATAAGGTGACCGGGCTTCCCTGGTGGCGCAGTGGTTGAGAGTCCGCCTGCCGATGCAGGGGACATGGGTTCGTGCCCCGGTCCGGGAGGATCCCACATGCTGCGGAGAGGCTGGGCCTGTGAGCCATGGCCGCTGAGCCTGCGCGTCCGTAGCCTGTGCTCCACAGCGGGAGAGGCCACAGCAGTGGGAGGCCTGTGTACCGCAAAAAAAAAAAAAAAAGGTAAGGTGACCATATGTGTGTGGGTTATCTCTGGGCTTTCTATCCTGTTCCATTGATCTATATTTCTGTTTTTGTGCTAGTACCATACTGTCTTGATTACTGTAGCTTTGTAGTATAGTCTGAAGACAGGGAGCCTGATTCCTCCAGCTCCATTTTTTCTTTCTCAAGATTGCTTTGGCTATTCTGGGTCTTTTGTGTTTCCATACAAATTGTGCAATGTTTTGTTCCAGTTTTGTGAAAAATGCCATTGGTACTTTGATAGGGATTGCATTGAATCTGTAGATTACTTTGGGTAGTATAGTCATTTTCACAATGTTGATTCTTTCAATCCAAGAACATGGTACATCTCTCCATCTGTTTGTATCATCTTGAATTTCCTTCATCGGTGTCTTTTAGGTTTCTGCATACAGGTCTTTTGTCTCCTTAGGTAGGTTTATTCCTAGATATTTTATTCTTTTTGTTGCAATGGTAAATGGGAGTGTTTTCTTAATTTCTCTTTCAGATTTTTCATCACTAGTGTATAGGAATGCAAGAGATTTCTGTGCATTAATTTTGTATCCTGCTAGTTTACCAAATTCATTGATTAGCTCTAGTAGTTTTCTGATAGCATCTTTAGGATTCTCTATGTATAGTATCATGTCATCTGCAAACAGTGACAATTTTACTTCTTCTTTTCTGATTTGGATTACTTTTATTTCTTTATCTTCTCTGATTGCTGTGGCTAAAACTTCCAAAACTCTGTTGAATAATAGTGGTGAGAGTGGACAACCTTGTCTTGTTCCTGATCTTAGTGGAAATGGTTTCAGTTTTTCACCATTGAGAATGATGTTGGCTGTGGGTTTGTCATATATGGCCTTTATTATGTTGAGGTAAGTTCCCTCTATGCCTACTTTCTGGAGGGTGTTTATCATAAATGGGTGTTGAATTTTGTCGAAAACTTTTTCTGCATCTGTTGAGATGATCATATGGTTTTTCTCCTTCAATCTGTTAATATCGTTTATCACATTGATTTATTTGCGTGCATTGAAGAATCCTTGCATTCCTGGGATAAACCACACTTGATCATGGTGTATGAGCCTTTTCATGTGTTGTTGGATTCTGTTTGCTAGTATTTTGTTGAGGATTTTTGCATCTATGTTCATCAGTGATATCGGCCTATAGCGTACTTTTTTTTATGACATCTTTTCTGGTTTTGGTATCAGGGTGATGGTGGCCTCATAGTATGAGTTTGGGAGTTTTCCTCCCTCTGCTATATTTTGGAAGAGTTTGAGAAGGATAGGCGTTAGCTCTTCTCTAAATGTTTGGTAGAATTTGCCTGTGAAGCCATCTGGTCCTGGGCTTTTGTTTGTTGGAAGATTTTAAATCACAGTTTTAATTTCAGTGCTTGTGATTAGTCATTTTATATTTTATGTTTCTTCCTGGTTCAGTCTCGGAAGGTTGTGCTTTTCTAAGAATTTGTCCATTTCTTCCAGGTTGTCTATTTTATTGGCATATAGTTGCTTGTAGTAATCTCTCATGATCCTTTGTATTTCTGCAGTGTCAGTTGTTACTTCTCCTTTTTCATTTCTAATTCTACTGATTTTAGTCTTCTCCCTTGTTTTCTTGGATGAGTCTGGCTAATGGTTTATCAATTTTGTTTATCTTCTCAAAGAACCAGCTTTTAGTTTTATTGATCTTTGCTATCATTTCCTTAATTCCTTTTTCATTTATTTCTGATCTGATCTTTATGATTTCTTTCCTTCTGCTAACTTTGGGGTTTTTTGGTTCTTCTTTCTCTAATTGCTTTAGGTGTAAGGTTAGGTTGTTTAATTGAACTTTTTATTTTTTCTTCCGGTAGGAGTGTATTGCTATAGACTTCCTTCTTAGAACTGCTTTTGCTGCATCCCATAGGTTTTGTGTCATCATGTTTTCATTGTCATGTGTTTCTAGGTATTTTTTTAATTTCCTCTTTGATTTCTTCCGTGATGTCTTGGTTATTTAGTAGCGTATTGTTTAGCCTCCATGTGTTTGTATTTCTAACAGATTTTTTCCTGTAATTGATATCTAGTCTCATAGCATTCTTGTTGGAAAAGATACTTGATATGATTTCAATTTTCTTAAATTTACCAAGGCTTGATTTGTGACCCAAGTTATGATCTATCCTGGAGAATGTTCCATGAGCACTTGAGAAGAAAGTGTATTTTGTTGTTTTTGGATGGAATGTCCTATAAATATCAAGTAAGTCCATCTTGTTTAATGTATCATTTAAAGGTTGTGTTTCCTTATTTATTTTCATTTTGGATGATCTGTCCATTGGGGAAGGTGCGCTGTTAACACCCCCTACTATTGTTGTGTTACAGTCAGTTTCCCCTTTTATGGCTCTTAGCATTTGCCTTATGTGTTGAGATGCTCCTATGTTGGGTGCATAAATATTTACAATTGTTATATCTTCTTCTTGTATTGATCCTTTGATCATTATGTCATGTCCTTCTTTGCCTCTTGTAATAGTCTTTATTTTAAAGTCTATTTTGTCTGATATGAGAACTGCTATTCCAGGTTTCCTTTGATTTCCATTTGCATGGAATATCTTTTTCCATCCCCTCACTTTCAGTCTGTATGTGTCCCTAGGTCTGAAGTGGGTCTCTTGTAGACAGCATATATATGCGTCTTGTTTTTGTATCCGTTCAGCCCGTCTGTGTCTTTTGGTTGGAGCATTTAATCCATTTACATTTAAGGTAATTATCGATATGTATGTTCCTATTCCCATTTTCTTAATTGTTTTCGGTTTGTTATTGTAGGTCTTATCCTTCTCTTTTGTTTCCTGCCTAGAGAAGTTCCTTTAGCATTTGCTGTAAAGCTGGTTTGGTGTTGTTGAATTCTCTTAGCTTTTGCTTGTCGAATCTGAATGAAATCCTTGCTGGGAAGAGTGATCTTGGTTGTAGGTTTTTCCCTTTCATCACTTTAAATGTGTCCTGCCACTCCCTTCTGGCTTGCAGAGTTTCTGCTGAAAGATCAGCTGTTAACCTTATGGGGATTCCCTTGTGTGTTATTTGTTGGTTTTCCCTTGCTGCTTTTAATATTTTTTGTGTGTGTTTAATTTTTGATAGTTTGATTAATATGTGTCTTGGCATGTTTCTCCTTGGATTTATCCTGTATGGGACACTCTGTGCTTCCTGGACTTGATTGACTATTTCCTTTCCCATATTAGGGAAGTTTCCAACTATAATCTTTTCAATTATTTTCTCAGTCCCTTTCTTTTTCTCTTCTTCTTCTGGGACCCCTATAATGCAAATGTTGGTGCGTTTAATGTTGTCCCAGAGGTCTCTAAGACTGTCCTCAGTTCTTTTCATTCTTTTTTCTTTATCCTGCTCTGTGGTAGTTATTTCCAGTATTTTATCTTCCAGGTCACTTATCTGTTCATCCACCTCAGTTATTCTGCTATTGATTCCTTCTAGAGAATTTTTAATTCCATTTATTGTGTTGTTTATCATTGTTTGCTCTTTAGTTTTTCTAGGTCCTTGTTAAACGTGTCTTTTATTTTCTCCATTGTATTTCCAAGATTTTGGATCATGTTTACTATCATTACTCTGAATTCTTTTTCAGGTAGATTGACTATTTCCTCTTTATTTGTTTGGTCTGGTGGGTTTTTACCATGCTCCTTCACCTGCTGTGTGTTTCTCTGTCTTCTCATTTTGCTTAACTTACTGTGTTTGGGGTCTCCTTTTCACAGGCTGCAGGTTCATAGTTCGCATTGTTTTTGGTGTCTTCCCCAGTGGGGTAAGGTTGGTTCAGTTGGTTGTGTAGGCTTCCTGGTGGAGGGGACTGATGCCTATTCTGGTGGATAAGGCTGCATCTTGTCTTTCTGGTGGGCAGGACTGCGTCTGGTGGTGTGTTTTGGGGTGTTTGTGAACTTACTATGATTTTAGGCAGCCTCTCTGCTAATGGGTGGGGTTGTGTTCCTGTGTTGCTAGTTGTTTGGCATGGTGTGTCCAGCACTGGAGCTTACTGGTCGTTGAGTGGAGCTGGGTCTTAACATTGAGATGGAGATCTCTGGGAGGACTCTCGCCAATTGGTATTACATGTGGCTGGGAGGTCTCTGGTGGACCAATGTCCTGAACTTGGCTCTCCCACCTCAGAGGCTCAGGCCTGACACCTGGCTGGAGCACCAAGGCCCTGTCAGACACACGGGTATATTCAGACACTTCCAGTTATTCCAGTGATGATTATCCGGTTGGTGGATACTCCATGGCCTCTCTGCATCTACTGCTTTCCTTTTGGCTTGTTCCCTGCTCTGTTAGCACCTTCAAATCCTTATTCTTATTCAGAAAGTTCTGAACATATACGATGGAAATTTTCAAGAAGAATATATGCAGTGGATTCTCTGTTTAATTTTCAAGTGTTTCAGGGCTGGCCAAGGAGACTCCTGAGGTGGACATCAGAAACACCACTGAGAAGGGAATACATCAGTGCTGAAGCCTCTGGGTACTTGATTACCTCACTATCACCGGCGGTGGCATGAGCAGGAGCCCAGGGCGCGGGGGCCAGCGGCGGGTTACGCTGGGCCACAGGGTGTCTCCTGCAGTCCTGGTAGCAGTTGGTGCAGTAGTTTCAGACGTCTGGGCTTGGGCTCCGCGGAGAGCAAGGCTGCTTGAATGCAAGCGAACCAGCGGGGCTGTGCGTGCGTGCGTGAGAGTAAGACGCGGGCGAGCCCCACAGGCAGGTGGCCACTGGCGGTGGCAGCAGCCTGTGTGATTGTTTTAAGTTGCTCATCTCCTAATTTCAAATGCATTTAAAAAACCCTGCATTTGTACTCTCCTCCCGTAACAATTACTGTTTTTGATATCATATTTTACCTCTGATTGTTTTGTGTATCCCTTAACTGCTTATTATGGATATAGATGATTTTACTACTTTTGTCTTTTAACCTCCCTGCTAGCTTTGTGTGTGGATGATTTCCTACATTTACTGTATGCTTGCCTTTTATTGGTGAGCTTTTTCATTTTGTAATTTTCTTGTTTCTAGTTGTGGCCTTTTCTTTTTTGCCCAGAGAAGTTCCTTTAGCATTTGTTGTACAGCTTGTTTGGTGGTGCTGAATTCTTTTAGCTTTTGCTTGTCTGTGATTTCTCTATCAAATCTGAACAAGAGCCTTGCTGGGCAGAGTATTCTTGGTTGTAGATTTTTCCCTTTTATCACTTTAAATATATCATGCCACTTCCTTCTGGCCTGCAGAGTTTCTGCTGAAAAATCAGCTGATAGCCTTATGGGAGTTCCCTTGTATGTTATTTGTTGGTTTTCCCTTACTGCTTTTAACATTCTCTTTACCTTTAATTTTTGTCATTTTGATTACAGTGTATCTTGGTGTGTTCCTCTTTGGGTTAATGCTGTATGAGACTCTCTGTGCTTCCTGGCTTTGGGTGACTGTTTCTCCAGGATAGTTCACATGCTAAGCCACAAAACAGGCTTTGGTAAATTTAAGAGAATTGAAATCATATCAAGCATCTTTTCTGACCACAATGCTATTAGACTGGAAATCAACTACAAGGAAAAAACAGCAAAAAAGACACAGCACATGGAGGCTAAACAACATGCTACTAAACAACTGGATCACTGAAGAAATCAAAGATGAAAGAAAAAATATTTAGAGACAAATGAAAATGAAAACATGATGATCCAAGACCTGTGGAACACAACAAAAGCAGTTCTAAGAAGGAATTTTATAGTAATAGAAGCTTACCTCAGGAAATAAGAAAAATCTCGAATAAACAACCCAACCTTACACCTAAAGCAACTAGAGAAAGAAGAACAAATGAAACCCAAAGGTATAGAAGGAAAGAAATCATAAAGATCAGAGCATAAATAAATGAAATAGAGAGTAAAAAACAATAGGAAAGGTTAATGAATCTAAAAGCTGGTTCTTTGAAAAGATAAAGAAAGTTGATACATTTTTAGCCAGACTCATCAAGAAAAAAAAGGGAGAGGGCCCAGATCAATAAAATCACAAATGAAACAGGAGAAGTTACAACTGACACCACAGAAATACAAAGAATCGTAAGAGACTACCACGAGCAACTATATGCCAATAAAATGGATAACCTAGAAGAAATGGACAAATTCTTAGAAAGGTTCAATCTTCCAAGACTGAACCAGGAAGAAACAGAAAATATGAACAGACCAGTTACCAGTACTGAAATTGAATCAGCAATTTAAAAACTCCCAGCAGGGAATTCCCTTTAGGTCCAGTGGTTAGGGCTCGGCACTTGGGTTCAGTTGCTGTTTGGGGAACAAAGATCCCACAAACTGTGCAGCCTGGGGGAAAAAAAAACAACAACAACAACAACAAAAAAAACAAAACCCCCAAAACCCCACCAAAATAAAATGAAAGCATAAAAACCAAAAACCAAAATAAAAACCCAAAACAACCAAAACCAAAAAAACCCCAAAACCAAAAACTCCCATCAAAAAAAAGTCCAGGACTAGGTGGCTTCACAGGTGAATTCTACCAAGCATTTAGAGTAGAGTTAACACCTATCCTTCTGAAACTTTTCCAAAAAACTGGAGAGGAAGGAATACTTCCAAATTCATTCTATGAGGCCACCATCATCCCGATACCAAAACCAGACAAAGGTATCACAAAAATGAGAATTATAGGCCAATATCACTGATGAACATAGATGCAAAAATCCTCAACAAACTACTAGCAAACCAAACAATACATTAAAAGGATCATATACCATGATCAAGTGGGATTTATTACAGGGATGCAAGGAGTTTTCAATATCTGCAAATCAATCAATGTGATACACAACATTAACAAATTGAAGAACAAAAACTGTATGATCATATCAATAGATGCAGAAAAGGCTTTTGATGAAATTCAACACTGATTTATGATAAAAAAATCTCTCCAGAAAGTGGTCATAGAGGGAACATATCTCAACATAATAAAGGCCATATATGACAAATCCACAACTTGCATCATACTCAGTGGTGAAAAGCTGAAAGCATTCCCTCTAAGATCAGGGATAGGACAAGGATGCCCACTCTCACCACTTTTATTCAGTATAGTTTTGGAAGTTCTAGCCACAGCAAGAAAAGAAAAAGAAATAGAAAAAAAAGAAAAGAGAAGAAGAAGAAATAAAAGGAATTCAAATTGGAAAGAAGTAAAATTGTCACTGTTTGCAGATGACATGATACTATACATAGAAAATCCTAAAGACACCACCAGAAAACTATCAGAGCTCATCAATGAATTTGGTACAGTAGCAGGATATAAAATTAATATACAGAAATCTGTTGCATTTCTATACACTAACAATGAAATATCAGAAAGAGAAATTAAGGAAACAATCCCATTTACCATTGCATCAAAAAGAATAAGATTCCTAGGAATAAACCTACCTAGGGAGGCAAAAGATCTGTACTCTGAAAACTATAAGACGGTGATGAAAGAAATTGTAGATGACACAAACAGATGGAAAGATATACTGTGTGCTTTGATTGGAAGAATCAGTATTGTTAAAATGACCGTATTACCCAAGGGAATCTACAGATTCAATGCAATTCCTATCAAATTACCAATAGCATTTTTCACAGAATTCAAGCAAAAAAATTAAAAATTTGTATGGAAACGCAAAAGACTTCAAATAGCCAAAACAATCTTGAACAAGAAGAATGGAGTTGGAGGAATCATGCTCCCTTGACTTCAGACTATACTACAAAGCTACAGTAATCAAAACAGTATGATACCGGCACAAAAAGAGACATATAGATCAATGGAACAGGATTGAAAGCCCAGAAATAAACCCACACACTTATGGCCAATTAATCTGTGACAAAGGGGGCAAGACTATACAATGGAGAAAAGACAGTCTCTTCAGTAACTGGTGCTGGGAAAACTGGACAGCTACATGTAAAAAAATGAAATTAAAACATTCTGTAACACTATACACAAGAAGCTCAAGTGGATTAAAGACCTAAATATGAGACTGGATACTATAAAAACTTCTTGAGGAGAATATAGGCTGAACACTCTTTGACATAAATTGCAGCTATAATTTTTTGGATCTGTCTCCTAGAGTAATGGGAACAAAAGCAAAAATAAACAAATGGGACCTAATTAAACTTAAAAGCTCTTGCACACCAAAGGAAACCAGAAACAAAACAAAAAGACAACCTATGGAATGGGAGATATATTTGCAAATGATGCAACTGACAAGGGATTAATTTCCAAAATATACAAACAGCTCATAGAGCTCAATATTAAAAAAGCAAACAACTCAATCAGAAAATGGACAGAAGACCTAAATAGACATTTCTCCAAAGAAGACATACAGATGGCCAACAGGCACGTGAAAAGATGCTCAACATCACTGATTATTATAGAAATGCAGATCAAAACTACAATAAGGTTATATCACTTCATACCAGTGAGAATGGCTGTTAAAGTCTACAAATAATAACTGCTGGATAGAGTGTGGAGAAAAGGGAACCTTCCTACACTGTTGGTGGGAATGTGAATTGGTACAGCTGCTATGGAGAACCGTATGGACGTTCCTTACAAAACTAAAAATGGAGTTACCATATGATCTAGCAATCCCACTCCTGGACATATATCTGGAAAAAATGAAAACTCTGATTCGAAAAGATGCATGCACCCCAGTGTTCATAGCAGCACTATTTACAATAGCCAAGACATGAGAGCAGCCTAAATGTCCTTTGATAGATGAATGGATAAAGAAGATGTGGTATATATATACAGTTGAATATTACTCAGCCACAAAAAAAGAATTGAATAATGCTATTTGCAGCAACATTGATGGACCTAGAGATTATCATACTAAGTGAAGTAAGTCAGGTAGAGAAAGACATATTATGTGATATCACCTATATGTGGAATCTGAAAAAATGATACAAATGAACTTATTTACATAACAGAAATAGACTCACAGACATAGAAAACAAACCTATGTTTACCAAAGGGGAAGGAGAGGGAGGGATAAATTAGGAGTTTGGGATTAACAGATACACACTACTATATATAAAATAGAGAAAAAACAATGACCTACTCTATAGTACAGGGAACTATATTCACTATCTTTTAATAACCTATAATGGAAAAGAATCTGAGAAAGAATATGTATGTAATATATATAATACACTTAATAAATATAACTGAATCACTATGCTGTACACCCGAAACTAACACAACATTGTAAATCAACTATACTTCAATATAAAGATTTTTGTTTTGGGGAAAAAACATGAAAAAATGTGCAATAAAAACATGTACTTTGAATTAAAACAAACAAAGCAGGGAATGAGTAGTTTCATGTTGTTTTACTGAAACCCAGTTAATACTAATCATGCCTACCATTATTTGAAGTTCTACTGTTTTTTGGCGGGCAGGATTTCTTGGTAGGCTGGCTCTGTAGAGGTGTGATGTTGGATTCATCTTGATCCTTTTAGTGACCAGCACAACCAGGGGCCCAGGACATGTGTGTTGAATTGAATGGGCACTGACAGTAGAAAGTTTCATTAATAAACCTAATTGTCTTAAAACTTTGAGGATAACATTATAGACTTCTGGCCATTCTGTGGGGGAATCAGTTTGCAATTAGCCTCACATGTATTATTGCTTTCAGTTCTAATTGTTTATGAGCTTTAAGCAAATGGTTTGGCTCTGAATGAGAGAGTCATTGGCCATAGATGAATGAAAATGTTTGACTTTTCTGCACTGTGTTTATGTCTCTATCATATATATTATAGCAGGACCCAAGGTTAATCAATTATTTTGACCCAGAGAATTGTAATCAGCAACTTTCTACCTAAGTAGGGACATAAGTGATTCTACACAGTGGTAGAATAAATAGAAATTTGAATTTGTTAATTGGCAAAATGGGCCCTGTCCTTCATGTCAGCCTTATAACCAACTGGGCAACCTTCTGACTATCCAGTTAAAAATATCAATAATTAGGGACACTTTGTAGCAGTCCATCTCATATTTTTATATTATTAGCTGAGAAATAATAGAAAAACTATATAGATATTAGTCTCTGCCCCTGGTTCCTGGCACAGAGCTCCTAAAATCCTTGCAATTTCCTAAGTGATAAGAGGACTAGGAACATCTTTTGTTTTACTGTTTGGCCTTTGACCCCAGTTCCTGACACAGAGCTTCTAAATCTCTTGGAATTTACTGGGTGAGAGCAGTATCTTTTGTTTTCATTAGGTGACTCATGGTGGGCTGCTGGATGGGGGCTGGTTACCAGAAAGACTAAGCCATGATTAGAAGCTTGGAATTTTCAGCCTAGCCCCCATTCTCCAGAGAGGGGAGAGAGACTGGAAATAGACTTAATTATCAATCATGCTTACATAATGAGTCCTCCATAAAAATCCCCAAGTATGGAGTTTGGAGAGCTTCCAGGTTGGTGAACACATCCATGTACTGCTAGGGTGATGCACCCCAGCTCCACAGGGACAGAAGCTCCTGGGCTTGGGATTTCCCAGACCAGGCCCTGTGTGTCTCTTCATTTGGTTGCTCATCTGTGTCCTTTGTCATATGCTTTAATATAATAACCTGGTACAAAGGAGCTTATTTGCAAAACAGAAATAGAGTCGCACATGTGGAAACCAAACTTGTGGTTGTCGGGGGTTGGGGGGGTGAAGCGGGGGGCGGGTGGCAGCGGGGATGGAGGGGTGGATTGGGAGATTGGGATTGACATGTGCACACTACTGTATATAAGATGGATAAATAATAGGGTGCTGCCGTGTAGCACAGGGAACTCTGCTTGATACTCTGCTGTGACCTATATAGGGGGGAATCTAAAAAAGAGTAGATATATGTATATGTGTAGTTGATTCACTTTGCTGTGCAGCAGAAACTAGCACAACATTGTGGATCAACTATACTCCAATAAAAAATAAAATAACAATAGCATACACACACACAATATAAGAACCTGGTAAGTAAGTGTTTCCCTGAGTTCTGTGAGCTGTTCTAGCAAATAATTGACATCTGAAATTGGGTGGGGGGCAATCTTGTGGGACTGAGCCCTTAACATGTGGGATCTGATGCTATCTCCAGGTAGATGGCGTCAGAATTGAGTTAAATTGTAGGGCACCCAGCTACTGTCACAGAATTGGTTGATGTGGGAAAAACTCTCACACATCTGGTGTCAGAAGAGTTGTAAATGTGATAGTATTGAGAGAATAAAAGAAAAACACAGTGTAGGTTTTCTTCAGTAGCCTATGGCGATATAACCAAATTTGTCAGATATTTGAAAAACTTATTTATTAAAGATAATTATATTTAGGAAAAACATAGAAATTATATATGTATAGCTTGAATTTTCACAGATGGAACCCAGTCTTGTAATCAGCACTCAGATTAAGAAACAGAACATCACCAGTACCCTGGAAAATTCCCTCCTCCTCCCTCGAAGTCTGCCACTGTTTTTTTGTTTTTGATAGACATACAAGTGTACCTTTTTCTTAAACACAAAAGGAAGGAAATCCTTCTTTGTTGTCATCTATTCTTAGTACTATCCAAAAGTAAATGAGTTCTATCAAAGGCAAAGCCATTCCTTGAATTATTCTTAATAATAACAGTAATAATAATAATGATGATGATAGTAGTTTAAAAGTAGCTTTATATTTCCACTTACATTACTTTAAAAGCAGCTTTACCTTTATTTTCTCATTTTGTTTTCACAACTGCCACTGAGGTAGGGATTATTTTCACCCCTTTATACATAAGCAGGGGGACTAGGAAGGTCACACAGCCTGCAAGGGGTCCCAGGGCTGAGGGACCCCAGGGCAAGGTCCTTGCTGCTACACTGGGAGAAGAAATGTCTGATTCTTCACTGACCAGAGTATACTGTGGCCTCAAATATTTTGAGAATCCCTGAAACCACAAAAGGAGATGTCTTCATCCTTAATTCAGAGACATTCTAAATATGTAGATAATTCAGAACAGGCTGGGGGAGAGTTGTTACCCATTTATCCATTTATTCATTCTTTTTTTTTAATTGAAGTATAGTTAATTTACAGTGTTGTGTTAGTTTCACGTGCACAGCAAAGTGATTCAGTTATATATATATTTACCTATATATATATTCTTTTTCAGATTCTTTTCCATGATAGGTTATTATAAGATACTGAATATAGTTCCCTGTGCTATACAGTAGGTCCTTGTTGTTTATCTATTTTATATACAGTAGTGTGTATCTGTTAATCCCAAACTCCTAATTTCTCTCTCCCCTCCCCTATTTATTATTTCTTGATCACTTTTTCCAGGCACTGTTATAGACACTAGGGATACGGCATGCAACAAGATGGATATTGTCATTGTTCTCTCATGGTCTTACATTCTAGAAAAGGAGACAGAAAATAAAAAGTAAACACAAACATAGACAAGTTAATTTGAGACAGTTTTAGTGCCATGAAGACAATAAATAAGGCTAAGATGGGAGTGAGAGGATAGGGAGCATGGGGTGGTCAGGGAAGGCTTCCTTGAGGTGACTTATTTTGCAATGTAAACTTTTTTGTTGAAGTATAACATACGTACAAAAAAGTGCACAAGTCATAAGTGCGCAGCTTGATGAATTTCTGCAAAGTGAACACACTCCTGTAACTATCACCTAGGCCAAGCAGTAGAACATTGCCAGCTGACCTGAGGCGGTGACATTTGAGTTGAGACCCTCATGCTAAGTAGGTGCTTGTGCAAAGATCTGGGTTTAGAGTATTTCAGTAAAGAGGATAACAGTTAAGAAGGCAAGGGGAAAAATGCGGCATGTTTGAGGAGCAGAAAGAAGACCAGTGTGTACCAGTCTGTTGATTTAGCACTGCAATATTTGGGTTATGTGTTTGTGACATGATTCTTAGCTTAGGATTGGAGAGGATGATTATAATTGCTCTACAAGCCCCATCCATCAGTAAATTGGGCTCTTAGGATCTCAAAGTAACTTGGAGCAGAGGGTCTTAGCAGGAAAGTCTTCGGAGATTTTATTGCACAGTGTCTCCCTCATCCAAGGAGAGAAATATCCCAACTCAGATATAGAGAGAATTATTGTAATGTGAGAGACTATAAAATCTGTAGAATTATTACAATAATTCTACTAGATTTCTTTCAATTCCATCTACCTTCCACCATGGTAACCTATTAAACAGAAGAGTTCCTCCTGCTATCTTGTCCAGGGCCCTGGTCCTGACATTTGATATTCCAAGATTTCATCATGACCACGTGCTTAAAAGTCCCATGCTACCTAAATGTTTGCATACAGGTCAGTTGGTTCTTAAGAAGGGATATAGGGAAATAACTAGAGGTATTGAGAGGCACTTACATAACTGGGGACAATAGGAACACTGGGTAAGTCATTATACAAATATCTCTGTCACTCAAAGTGATTAAGCTTAAATGAGATAATGTCACATTGTGGCAGAGGGGGCAGTCTTAAAAGTTTTCTGCCTGCCCTAGTTAAATTCTAATAATTCTTTCACATTAGACTGTCCCACAATTATTAATATTTCCTTGTATGAACAACACTTATTCAGAACTTGACAAGTGAGAACTTCTGGTGAGGCAGTCCTGTTTCCTGTGAGCTCACAGCATATCTACTGTTATTGTGTTCATGCTGTGTCACATGGAGGACTCTGCAGGTGTGCCCATTCATGTGGTGGGCATAGCTGCTGTTAAGGTAGGCATGGTTGGGGATACTGTTCTGTATCTGTCTGTAAATGGCTGTGACTTATGTAGCTCTTCACTGGCTGCCACTCCAAGTCCTTAGAGGAGGACTGTGCCAGAGGTGTATAGAGGAGGACTGTCACCTCTACCTTTGCTACATTCTATTAGAAGGGCCCCAAAGCAGGGATGCCTGAGTTCCAAGGTGTTTCCATCTTTGTTTATAGCCTTTTACTCAACAGAGGACTCTGACACGAACCCAAGAAGACTGGGTCAGGAGACAAATTGGAGAGGTAGATACTTGGCTGAACTCAGCATTTTCCCACCCTTAGGACTTTTTTACAGCCTAACCAGATCTTTCTTCCCTTAGGATATGTTCCATCCCAGGAGGCTCCTTAGCCCCCCACCAAGACATCTGTGAGGCCACTTCCCATTTGCCAGGTGTGCCCAGACATCCTGAATCCCCAGTCTGGACACAGCGCTAGATCTTTCTCAAGGCTGCTCTGCAGCCCCTTGATGGTCTACCATACAAACTCAGAAAGGCCTGATTCCTGCAGCTTTGAGCTGGGAGCCCCCACCCCTTTGTAAGCAGTGCTCAATGCTTTTTTCTTTTTTCAGTCAGCAAAAGCCTGATGCTTGTTTTGACAAGTCCTGTCCCAACAAGAGAAACCGTCTTAATATGTAAATCTCCTGGGAAGTGGGATCATTTCCTCGGCTGATTCTTAGTGAAGAGGATGAGAGAAAGTGGCGGGCTCCTAACAATGTCTCTGACTAGAGTTTCACCCCCTGTAATTTATCTTGCTTGCATGGTGCCACTTGAGTAGTCTTTCTAAAATAACTGAGTCTCACCCCTGCTTTCAAAACTGTTAATGCTTGCCTGTTGCTTAAAGACCAAGTTCTTTATCATGAGAGATGAGGCTCTTCCTGATCTGCTGGCCACCTTACTTCGCCTGCCTCATTTTCCCCTATTTCCCTCTGCACATCACACTCTCCAGTCACACCAGTCTACTCCAGGCCTGTACCTTTCCTCATGCTGTCCCCTTCATCTGGGATACCGTTCTCCACTCTCCTTTACTACGTGGCAAACTACTCATTCTTTAAGCCCAGCTCACATGTTGCCTCTAAGAAGCCCTTCCCTCCTGATTTCACAGGTAGTCTATTTACTGTAGAAACTGTCCCCAGCAGGATGCACAGTGCTTGGCTCACAGCGTCAAAGGAGAGTCAAAGGTTTACTTAGGGGTTGGTTGTTCCTAAAGGCCTGGCGTGCCTCTCACAGGGCATAGATCTTCTTCCTGGTTGTGTTGGTGAAATGCACTTCCTTTTCTTATTTGGCTTCTGGTGCCCAGTCTGCCATCCATTAGTATATCAGGGAGTTGCCTGTTCCCGCGAGATCATCAGCCCCCTTATTCCTCCTTTGTAACTGGATTATGTCAGACTTTACTGTGTGCCTGGAGGCTTCCTATGGGTCTAATTTCAAAATAACCGAGAAATGTCATACTAACCACCAACTTCCCCTCCGCCCCTGTAAAAACAGATTTGTTTTTGAAACAGTTTAATAGAATAACATCCAGGGAAGAAACAGGAGCAAGAGGGGGGAAAAAACCCTCCCAAACCCATAAGACAGCTAATGCACTAAGTATGTCAATGGGCTCTCAGCTTCTCTAGGAGGTCTGCAGGAGAACAAAAAAGATTCTCAGAGCAGAGGGGGAGCACCCTTTCCGACTGGACACATGATACTATATTGGGTTGCCAGTGGGGAGAGCCTATTATTAACAAGACCCTTTACTCAAAGCCCAAGCCATTGCTAATTCACTAGGTATTAAAGCAGAAAGAGACAGCTGCTGAGGGTGGCAGTGGCATGGGGGTAGGGGTGGTATGGATGAGGGGTGGGAGGGTTAAAGTCTTGAAAAGTCAGAGCCAAGGCACTAAAAATGAGCCAGATTCTCTGGCCTGTGCTATTCATGTCCCTCCTCTGCTCAAAAGCCTTTGTTGCTACCCTTTCAAAGCTACTTACCTCTCTCCCCCCCTTCCTTAACCCGTGATAACCACTAATCTGTTTTCCATCTCTATAATTTTGTCATTTCAAGAATGTTATATACATAGAACTATACAGTACGTAAACCTTTTTATTTTTAATTTTTTTTACAAGTCTTTTACCTCCTTAGGTAGATTTATTCCTAGGTATTTTATTATTTTTGTTGCAATGGTGAATGGGATTGTTTCCTTAATTTCTCTTTCTGATCTTTCGTTGTTAGTGTATAGGAATGTAAGAGATTTCTGTGCATTAATTTTGTATCCTGCAGCTTTACCAAATTCATTGATTAGCTCTAGTAGTTTTCTGGTGGCATCTTTAGGATTCTCTATGTATAGTATCATGGCATCTACAAACAGTGACAGTTTTACTTCTTCTTTTCCAATTTGTATTTCTTTTATTTCTTTTTCTTCTCTGATTGCCATGGCTAGGACTTCCAAAACTATGTTGAATAATACTGGCGAGAGTGGAGATCCTTGTCTTGTTCCTGATCTTAGAGGAAATGCTTTCCGATTTTCACCACTGAGAATGATGTTGGCTGTGGGTCTGTCATATATGGCCTTTTTTATGTTGAGGTAGGTTCCCTCTATGCCCACTTTCTGGAGAGTTTTTATCATAAATGAGTGTTGAATTTTGTCAAAAGCTTTCTCTGCATCTATTAAGATGATCATATGGTTTTTATTCTTCAGTTTGTTAATATGGTGTATCACACTGATTGATTTGCATATATTGAAGAATCCTTGCATTCCTGGGATAAATCCCACTTGATCATGGTGTGTGATGCTTTTCATGTGTTGTTGGATTCTGCTTGCTAGTATTTTGTTGAGGATTTTTGCATCTATATTCATCAGTGATATTGGTCTGTAATTATCTTTTTTCGTATTATCTTTGTCTGGTTTTGGTATCAGGGTGATGGTGGCCTCATAGATTGAGTTTGGGATTGTTCCTTCCTCTGAAGTTTTTTGAAAGAGTTTGAGAAAGATTGGTGTTAGCTCTTCTCTAAATGTTTGATAGAATTCGCCTGTGAAGCCATCTGGTCCTGGGCTTTTGTTTGTTGGAAGATTCTTAATCACAGTTTCAACTTCATTACTTGTGATTGGTTTGTTCATGTTTTCTATTTCTTCCTGTTTCAGTCTTGGAAGGTTATACCTTTCTAAGGATTTGTCCATTTCTTCCAGGTTGTCCATTTTATTGGCATAGAGTTGCTTGTAGTAGTCTCTTAGGATACTTTGTAGTTCTGCAGTGTCCTTTGTAACTTCTCCTTTTTCATTTCTAATTTTATTGATTTGAGTCCTCTCCCTCTTTTTCTTGATGAGTCTGGCTAATGGTTTATCAACTTAGTTTATCTTCTTAAAGAACCAGATTTTAGTTTTATTGATCTTTACTATTGTTTTCTTTGTTTCTATTTCATTTATTTCTGCTCTGATTGTTATGATTTCTTTCCTTCTGCTAACTTTGGAGTTTTGTTTGTTCTTCTTTCTCTAGTTCCTTTAGGTGTAAGGTTAGGTTGTTTATTTGAGATTTTTCTTGTTTCTTGAGGTAGGCTTGTATTGCTATAAACTTCCCTCTTAGAACAGCTTTTGCTGCATCCTATAGGTTTTGGATCATCGTGTTTTCGTTGTAATTTGTTTCTACGTATTTTTTGATATTCTCTTTGATTTCTTCAGTGATCTCTTTGTTATTTAGTAACATATTGTTTAGCCTCTGTGTGTTTGTGATTTTTACGTTTTTTTCCCTGTAATTGACTTCTAATCTCACAGCATTGTGTTTGGAAAAGATGCTTGATATGATTTCATTTTCCTTAAATTTACCGACACTTGATTTGTGACCCAAGATGTGATCTGTCCTGGAGAATGTTCTGTGTGCACTTGAGAAGAAAGTGTAATCTGCTGTTTTTGGATGGAATGTCCTATAAATATCAATTAAACCTATCTGGTCTATTGTGTCATTTAAAGCTTGTGTTTCCGTATTAATTTTCTGTTTGGATGATCTGTCCATTGGTGTAAGTGAGGTGTTAAAGTCCCCCACTATTATTGTGTTACTGTTGATTTCCTCTTTTATAGCTGTTAGCATTTGCCTTATGTATTGAGGTGCTCCTATGTTGGGTGCATATATATTAACAATTGTTATATCTTCTTCTTGGATTGATCTCTTGACCATTATGTAGTGTCCTTCCTTGTCTCTTGTAACATTCTTTATTTTAAAGTCTATTTTATCTGATATGAGTATTGCTACTCCAGCTTTCTTTTGATTTCCATTTGCATGGAATATCTTTTTCCATCCCCTCACTTTCAGTCTGTATGTGTCCCTAGGTCTGAAGTGGGTCTCTTGTAGACAGCATATACATGGGTCTTGTTTTTGTATACATTCAGCAAGCCTGTGTCTTTTGGTTGGAGCATTTACTCCATTCACGTTTAAGGTGATTATCAATATGTATGTTCCTGTTACCATTTTCTTAATTGTTATGGGTTTGTTTTTGTAGGTCCTTTTCTTCTCGTGTTTCCCACTTAGAGAAGTTCCTTTAGCATTTGTTGTAGAGCTGGTTTGGTGGTGCCAAATTCTCTTAGCTTTTGCTTCTCTATAAAGCTTTTGATTTATCTATCAAATCTAAATGAGATCCTTGCCAGGTAGAGTAATCTTGGTTGTAGGTTCTTCCCTTTCATCACTTTAAATATATCATGCCACTCCCTTCTGGCTTGTAGAGTTTCTGCTGAGAAATCAGCTGTTAACCTTATAGGAGTTCCCTTGTATGTTATTTGTCATTTTTCCCTTTCAGTAATTTTTCTTTAATTTTTGCCAAATTTTTTTTTTTACCTATAATTTTTTTAATTTTTATTTTTTTTTACATCTTTATTAGAGTATAATTGCTTTACAATGGTGTGTTAGTTTCTGCTTTATAACAAAGTGAATCAGTTATACATATACATATGTTCCCATATCTCTTCCCTCTTGCATCTCCCTCCCTCCCACCCTCCCTCTCCCACCCCTCCAGGCAGTCACAAAGCACCGAGCAATTTTTGCCAATTTGATTACTTTGTGTCTCGGCGTGTTTCTCCTTGGATTTATCCTGCCTGGGACGCTCTGTGCTTCCTGGGCTTGGGTGGCTGTTTCCTTTCCCATGTTAGGGAAGTTTTTGACTATAATGTCTTCAAATATTTTCTCGGGTCCTTTCTGTCTCTCTTTTCCTCTGGGACCCCTATAATGTGAATGTTGTTGCGTTTAATATTGTCCCAGAGGTCTCTTAGGCTGTTTTCATTTCTTTTCATTCTTTTTTCTTTATTCTGTTCCATGGCATTGAATTCTACCATTCTGTCTTCCAGGTCACTTATCTGTTCTTTTGCCTCAGTTATTCTGCTGTTGATTCCTTCTAGTGTATTTTTCATTTCAGTTATTGTATTGTTCTTCTCTGTTTGTTTGTTCTTTAATTCTTCTAGGTGTTTGTTCTTTAATTCTTCTAGGTGTTTGTTAAACATTTCTTGCATCTTCTCGATCTTTGCCTCCATTCTTTTTCCGAGGTCCTGGATCATCTTCACTATCATTATTCTGAATTGTTTTTCTGGAAGGTTGCCTATCTCCACTTCATTTAGTTGTTTTTCTGGGGTCTTATCTTGTTCCTTCATCTGGTACAAAGTCCTCTGCCTTTTCATTTTGTCTGTCTGTCTGTGAATGTGGTTTTCCTTCCACAGGCTGCAGAATTGTAATTCTTCTTGCATCTGCTGTCTGTCCTCTCTGTAACCTTTTTAGATAGGCTTTTTTTCCACTAGGCTTAGTTCCCTGTCTGTGCATCAGTTGTTTCCTGTTACTGCTGAGTAGTATTCCATGGTATAGATGCGCCACCATTTGTTTAACCATTCCATAAAAGGGTGTTCTGTATCTTGACTGTGATAGTAGTCGCATGCAATAAAATTGCATGGAAGTAAACACACGTACAAACACAAATGAGTTCATGTGAAATTGGTGACATTTGAATAAGGTGGGTGGATTGTATCAATGTCATTTTCCTAGTTGTGAGACTGTACTATACGTCTGGAGAATGTCAACATTGGGGGAAACTGGATGAAGGATATATCTGTATTATTTCTTACAGCTGTGTATGAATCTACAGTTATCTAAAAAAAAAAAAGTGCCTTTGGTGGCACTCCTTTGCTGTGGAACAAAGGCTAAACCCGTTGGTTTGGACCTCAAGGCCCTTCCACGTTCTGGCTCCACTTTCACCTGCCTTCTGTCTTCTCTCTTATGAGAGATGTATTTTCACAGTGTGGACCTGTGTAACCAGAAACAGATCAAGAAGTAGGTCATTGCCAGGACCCTGGAAGCTCCCCTCCTCCTCCCATCCTTTTACTACCCTCCAAAGGGTAATTGCTATCTGATTTCTCTTCCATGTATTAGTTTTGCCCATTGAACTTCATATAAATGAATTCATGGATTTTTTTTTAAACTGGCTTCTTTTCCCCAACATAGTGATTATTTGTGTTGCAAGTTAAAGTAGTTTGTTCATTATCATTGCTGTATAGTATTCAACCCACTGTTTGAAGAAAGTACAGTTACACAACTTATATGTAATACTGTTGGTGATTATTCGGTTGCTTATAGTTTGGGGCTATTTCAAATAATTCTGCCATGAATGCTCTTTTATATGCCATTGTCTCACATATATACTCATTTCACTTGGATAAATACCTAGAAGTGGGATTGTTGGGTCATAGGATATACTCATGGTTTATCTTTAGGAGGTAGTGCCCAATAGTTTTCCAAAGTGGTGCCACCAATTTTCACTCTTACCAGGAGAGTTCTTGTTGTTCTGCATCCTTGCCAATTCTTGGCATCATCAGTCTTATGAATTTTAGTTATTCTCTAGGGTGTATAATTGTAACTATTATCAAGGACTGGTTTGCAGGAGGGTTTTCTGCTCTTCCCCAGCATAAGAGTGCTGTTGCTTGTTACTCAGTGCAAAGGTCACCATGCAGTGAGAGAAGTTTCCTACTTCTTCCTCAGAGGCAGGTGACTGTGTTTCTACCCCTTCTGCAGACAGTGGATCTTTGCCTGGGCCTTGGGAGTGGGAGGGTTGTGTACCTTTCCACTAGTGACTTAAGGCTTTGGTTTCTTTTTTTAAAAAAAATTAATTAATTAATTAATTAAATTTTGGCTGTGTTGGGTCTTCGTTGCTGTGGGCGGGCTTTCTCTAGTTGTGGCAAGCAGGGGCTACTCTTCATTGTGGTGTGTGGGCTTCTCACCGTGGTGGGTTCTCTCATTGCGGAGCCTGGGCTCTAGGCGTGCAAGCTTCAGTAGTTGTGGCATGTGGGCTCAGTAGTTGTGGCTTGCGGGCTCTAGAGTGCAGGCTCAGTAGTTGTGGAGCACGGGCTTAGTTGCTCCGTGGCATGTGGGATCTTCCCAGACCAAGGCTCGAACCTGTGTCCCCTGCATTGGCAGGTGGATTCTTAACCACTGCATCACCAGGGAAGCCCAAGGCTTTGGTTTCTTATGAGAGAACGTTCTGGAAAATGTGTGGGGTTTTGTGCCTGTGGGCCAGTGTGGGCTCTGTCAGCTCTCCTGCCTGCCTCAGTCTTTTTCTGAGTACCTGGTAGAGATTGTGGAAAAGAGTTTGGGAGTATGACCTCCTCTTGTGTCTGGGGCTCCCGGGGATTCTTAACTTCTTGCCAACCCATACCCGGCTTTTAAGAATTTGTTATAATGTAAACTCTTTTCTTACCCTCTTCCTCCAAAGAAGCTCTGGCGAAGGTGGAACAGCTCTTGTGTCTTGTCTCTCTCTGGTGGGGATGGTCAGTCTTTGGAATTCATTTCTCCTGGTTGTCCTGTAAGCTCTGCTCTCTGAGGGGCTCAAGGGAAGTTACGATTTTACAGATTGTCTGGCTTTTTCTCATTGTTGGGGTGGGAGTTATGTTCTCTTTGTGGCTTTCTGCCTCACACTGTGGCTTTTAACTTGAGTTTCTCCTGTGACTAATGAGTTTGAGCCCCTTTAAATGTAACAACCGTATCTTGCATTTTCACACTCCACTGCCTTTGTCTGAAGTACCCTTTCCTTTTACTCTCTGCCTGTTCCTTCAAGGGTCAGTTCAAGAGTCCCTCTGTCTATGCAGCTGTCTCTAACCACCTCTTCTTCTGCCACCCCCACCAAACCTTGCTCTCTCCTCCCTTCCACTTCCCCAGCATATTTTATTATTTGGATTAGGAAACTGGGAGTTGGGGTAAGATGCTACTTTTTTCTGGTTTCCATCGGTTTCCCTTTTGATTAGCTGGGAGAAGCAGAGCAGGTGGGTGAGAGGTGGAATAAATGCCCAGGGTGGATTTTCCCTGGAGCTTAGAGAGAGGTGTAGGGCACAGAGACAATTTATTCCAGAACTGTGAAGGCTGCAGCTCATTTCTCCAAAGGCAGTGTTTACAGTCTGGGAATTTATAGGAGGGTCACCTCACAAATGCCCTGAAGACTTACTCCTGGTTTTGCTTGTGTCTTTGTTCCTTGCCAGGCACTTTTCCTGCCCAGTTGAGCCAAATTGCTGAAAACAAACTTTCTCTGGCTTATCCTCATCCTGCTGGGTATCAGTTTTTCCTAAAGCCAAAATTGCTGCTTAGTCTAGACTTGCACGCTTATTGTTCTATTTTAAGAGAAGCCCCCAATCCACACCAGAACAGCAGAGGTGGCTGTTCCACATAAAAGTCCCTTTCCTTTTGGCATCTTCTCAGCTCCCTGACAGTCGTGAACCCTTTGTCTGTCCCTAGCAGCTTCTGGGCAGACCTCAGCAGCTCTCTTACTGTCCAGGGCAGCAGCAAGGACAGAAACAGCATTTTCAAAGTGAAGGAAGAGAAAAATAGGATAAGTCTCAGGCCCAGAAAAGCAAGCCTGAATGCTGCGGGTAGTCGTAAAGGACCACCTGTTGACTAAGCCATGTCCAGGGATGCAGGGGTGTGTATCCTTCAGCCTTTCTTTTCCTCTGAGTCCATGGACTGCATTTCCCCTGTTCATTCTGTTTCTGTCTGGATTTTCCGAGTGAGTTGGTAAAGCACTTTAGTTTCCTGAAATTCTCTCCCACTGAGACCTCAGGGCAGTGAAGTGCTGATAAATGTTTAACAGTAGGCTCTCCAAGAAAAAAAGCCCTAGTTTGCAGCGTTTACCCATTTCCATAGTGTAAATACTCCCACAATTGCCAATTTTTAGCTGCCAATGTGATATCATTGAACATGGAGTTGGGAAGAGATTCTCAGTAGCACACAATTATATAGTATTTCTAACATGTAAGTGAAATAGATGTTAAGTAACCTCAGGAGCATAGATCATTGGTTGGCAAATTATGGCCTGTAGGCCAGATCTGACACAGGTCCTGTTTTTGTGCAGTCCGTGAACTAAGATTGGTTTTTACATTTTTAAAGTGTTTAAAAAAAAGTAGAACAATACGTGACAGAGATTGTTTGTGGCCCTCAAAGCCTAAAATATTTAGTATCTTTCCCTTTACAGAAAAAGTTAGCTGACCACTGGCATAGATAATAGTAAAATGTAGTAAAATAATTAGGAAGTGATAAGTTTTGAGTATTTTTACTCTTGGGTTTTAATATGATTTATTTAATTGTAAATGTATGTAACTAATTTTTTTATAATAGCTATTTAACAACAAATTCACAAAATTCTCCCAAACTTAACAGTTGGTTTTCATGATCCAGTAAGAGCTGACTTCAGCACACCACTGCCTCGAGGGTCATTGCTGGAGGGGCCTCAAGTGTTCTTAATTCAGTCTCTTCACATTATAGATGGGGAAACTGAGGCCCAAAGAGGAGAATGACTTACACAAGTTAAGTTAGCAAATTAGTGGCAGAGTCAAGTTTCCTAACTCCAGTTTTGTCATCTTTGCTCATTTGATGCTGTCTAAGATATACCCATGTTTCCCTTTTTATTGCTTTTACCTCTTTGCTGAAGTCTGAGCTGGCAAAGTCAGCATTGTATGGTATCCCCAGCACTGCAGCCTCAGGCCAGCACACCCTAAGAACTCTTGCCGCCAACTTAACCATGAACCTGTTCAGTTTACTGACTTATTTTGCTGTTTACTTTGAGGATAAATATTGTTTTTCTTTCCCCTAAATTGTTGCCTGGGTATTTTATCAGCTCCTGACTTTTTGCCCAATCTTGGTTTCTTCTGATAGGATGGGTGTCCTTGTATTAGCCTCCTTGACCAACCACCTCCCCTTTGGGGTTTGCACTGAGCATTCTTCTTGCTAAATCTTTGTTCTTGTTAGACTGGGACCTTGTTGATTGTGACAGAACCTGATGTTTTCAGAGGGGATGAGGCAAGAGTTGGGGAGGGAGCAGAGGAAGCTGGGCCTGAGAAAGTGAGGAAAATGCTGGGGTGGCTGACTGGGGCTGCATCTCCTGTGAGTTGTTGAGTGAGGAGCAGGATGCAGGCCAGAGAGAAAAGGGAAGTGGGGAGGGAGAGAGAGAAAGATTGAGAAGAGAGAAGGGAGAAAGAAGCAGAGCCCAAGTCCTGGGTTCCATGGCTTGCAAGTCCCACAAGGCCAGGCTAACTTCCTGTGCTTTGGGGGTGTCTCGGGTATCTTCAGTAATCTTATAATCAACTCCCACATATTTGAACTAGTCTAAGTGGATTCCTGCTCCTTGTGGTCAAATAGTTTCTGAAAATACCGGAAATCTCAAAATCTTTAGAGGCTGGGAGGAGCTGAGGCACTGCGAGAAAGTGACCCTGTGACGGAGCAGGCACCTTTCTTCCCAAGTCCCTGGCTGTTGTGAAGCTCAGGCAAGGTCCTGATTATTTTCTGCTGTTGTCTCTTCCTCTTTTCCCAGCGTGGCTGAATGCCAAATGGTTGTTATAGCATAATTAGCGCAGTCAAAGCCAGTGGCAATTACAGACATTGGCCTGATTTTGATATATTCTAAGATCCCCACAGAGAAAGTTATAAATTATAAAAGAACCCAAATAAAATATGGAATTAAAAAATCTTAGTTTGAAGAAAATTTTCATTTTATGTTTGTTTCTGTAAAGCAAAATTAAATGTATTTAAATCAGCAGATAAAACAGAAACTTTGGCAAAGCACATGTGTCTGGCATTAAAAAATCAGCAAGGATATTATAAGCTTATTTATTATTAAGACATCATAATGGCATTGAAAAACACTTGTAAGGAAAAATTTACCCAGAATTGTACTTTGCTGTAAACAGTGCTTCATTTTGCCAGATGCCCTGCTTGTCCTTATTTGTATTGGTACACTTGCACACAGTTGCCATCACAATATACATACACATTTTTCAGTTATGAAAAGTTTCTATGTTGCAGTTATCTATAAAATTTTAATTTCTAATGGTTGAGTAATATTGTTTTTAGTGAATTTGTCACAATTTGCTTAACTATTCTTCTGTAGTTGCATATTTAGATTGCTTCCAGTTATCTTCAACAGTGCAGTGAACACTTTTTACCTTTGATTTTAAAATTAAAAAGCAAAATTCATCAGCATAAATCTCCCAGAGTGGGATTACTGGGTGACGTGGGAAGACTGGCACCACGGAAGGAGCACTGGATTTAGAGTTAGAAGATATGGGATTGATCTTTCATCTACTACCTGTGTGGTCTTGGTCAAATCACTTAATGTTATTGACCTACAGTTTTCTCACCTGTAAACTTTATTTATGCTATTTCATAGCTGGTAGGATTTTAGTGAGGATTAATGAGAAATCACATAAATATTAGCACGTAGCATACTCAGACACGTTTATTTCAGCTGAAAGGGGACAGACATTTATTTACTCTTCTTGATCCATATCATCAAATTTCTTTTCAAAATATAGAATCATCAACGATGTAATGAGTATACACAGGTTTGAGTGCACTGCAATTGAATTTTATGATTTTAAAGGTCAATATAATAGGCATAATATGTTATAGAAAGGTACTTAGGGAAATACTGAAGTGTACAAAAGAAATGCTTAGATAGTAAAAGGTAAAAAAAATAAAATGACAATAGCAGGCAAAGCACAGCATGGTATGAAATGACTGAAATAAGAGAAAGAATCAAAGAAACTGGGGTGGGGAGAGGTCTGTGGCAGAGGGAGTTGGTACTCTTCTGTTGCATCTCTAACCTTTGTCAGGTTGGCTTATGGGTGGGCCGCCACAGGAACATTTAATATTTCCCTTTCCTCTAGCCAGGCAGCACATGAGCTTTCTTCCAGGGCCCTGGCAGCTGCTCCCAACTCTGTTCTTCTCTGTCCTCCACCCTTAGGGGAACAGATGCAACTCAGGGAGGGAACAATGCCCACATTGTAAGCCCAGCTGTCACACAGAACCCCATGCTCCCCTCCCCACAGCAGAGGCTGCCCCCCATGTTGCCAGAGCCTCCAGGCTGCTCCTCTGCCTACTCAGGCTCAGCCCTGCCAGACCCCAGGCAGGGGGTGGGGGGCGGGTGGGGAGGGCCAACAATGCCTGGTTGTTCTCAGACACCGTTTTCCTTCTCCTTGCAGGGCAGTCCACCACCCTTTGTAGAACTGCCCTTGGCCCATCTCTGTCTCAGAAAGGCAGGGTTCTACACAGCTGGGTCCTTGGAACTGGAAGATGGGACAGCCACCTAAGTTGCAAAGGACCTGGTTGAAGAGACCTGGTCTGTCCCTTCTTTGTCATGAGGCTTAAATGGTCTTCACCGTGAACTGAAGGGGAAGTATTAGAACAACTCTGGTGAGCCCCATGTGCCAGAACTGCTCTTCTGGAAACTTCTGTGGTTTGTACAGCAGTGGTCCTGACTGAACACCCACACTCTGGGCTGAAGGAAGCAGCCATCTCTATATCAGGCAGTTAATTTAAAATCCAGTACAAAAATGTTCTGAGGCAGGAGGAGGAGTTCTTCTACTTTAATGGTACTTGAGATTCTATAGAACCCATTCTCATCCTTCTTTGAGGGAGGTAGGACTACAAATGGAGAAACTGAGGTCCGGGGATGGAGACTAGTTAATAAGAACTGGGACTTTGGAATCCAAATCATTGATCTCCTGGGCAAAATTATGTTTTTTCCACCATACTACACTGAGCTTAGAAAAGAGCAGAAAGATAAGGAAATGAGCCACACCAGAGGCCTCAGGGGATGAAACTTGGAGGGGCTCTGCAGACAGTAAAGCTACCTTGGGATGGGTTTATGGAGTGGAAGCGACACAGGACTTTTAGATTTATTCTGAGTTAGGTTTGCACTAGAGCTCCTTTGTGGTTTCCTGGGATACTCTCTCTTCCTGGGTTTCTCTGGCTGCTAGTAGGACTGAGAAGGTTCCTCTGAGCTGAGCATGCCCAGTGGCATCTGGTGTGTGAGAAGCCATGGACTGAGAGCAGCTGCTCAAAACTGGATTGTAATGTTTAGTGGATCTCAGGTCACCTTGATTAGAGACTGATGGTTTATGTTTCTCCCTTATAATGGACCCTCAGTGTTTCTCCCTTCTAGGCTATCCCCTACCCCTCATCAAGAGTGATCATTTTAAAAGGAAAATCTCTTTGCTCAGTAATTATCCATGGTTCCCCATTCCCTCAGAAAAAGTACAGTCCCTGCAAGATAATGTAGTGTCTTTCTAGGTCTGAGGTTGGGCCCTAGACCCCCACCATCCTCACTACTGCCTTTTCTCTGACTCTCACCCTGATCCTATGCTCTGGCCATACAGAACTTTATCAGATTTTCCTAAATGGAACATGCCATTTTATGCTTCCATGCTTTTCTCCATGCTGTGCTCTCTGCCTGGAATGCCTTTCCCATCTTATTCACCTGCAGAACTTGTATTCATTAAGACCCAGCTCAAACAAATCTTTCTTCCTTAGTGGAGTGTCCTCTGATTCCTACTCTGGTCTCTCTGCCACCACTGCCCCTATTACAGTACCGGGTACTTTATTTATGTGTCTCTCCTTTTCTAGACTGAAAGCTCTTAGAGGACGGCGATCAGACCTGGATCATTTTGGTGTCCTTAGCATCAAACAGAGGTCAGAAGGCCTGTTGAGTGATTGGTCAAGGGCTTTTATGTGGACTTTTGGCACATGTTACCTTCTACTGGGCTCCAATCCATTTCCACACAGTAACTAGAGTGTTCTTTTAAAAAACACTCAGGGCTTCCCTGGTGGCACAGTGGTTGAGAGTCCACCTGCTGATGCAGGGGACACGGGTTTGTGCCCCGGTCCGGGAAGATCCCACATGCCACGGAGCGGCTGGGCCCATGAGCCATGGATGCTGAGCCTGCGCATCCGGAGCCTGTGCTCCGCAACGGGAGAGGCCACAACAGTGAGAGGCCCGCGTACCACAAACAAACAAACAAAAAAAACACGTTTTTAAAAAAATATGGTGCCATATTACTCATCTGCTTAAAACTCCTCAGTGGTCTTCTGTTGTGCTCCAGGTAAAATCTTTATCATGGTGGCCCCTGGCTCCCTCTGATCTCACTGCTCATGTCACTGGAGCCATATTGGGTCCTTTCATTTCCTGGAATGTTCCTTCTTGCCTTAATACTATTTCTTTGCAATACTATTTCTTTTGTCTAGAGTGCTGCTCCCTCACTTTTGTCATGTACAAGCCAGTCTGGCTCTTTGTCAGCCCACATAGCCTATTGAGATGGCAAACCCAGGTTCTGGTGAGTGAGCTCTATGAGCCATGTGATTGCTTTATTGCTAAGGCTTACACCTGTGTGCCCATGACCTGAATTGGCTATCACCCTTATAAAGAATGAAAGAAGGAGAAACAAAGTTTTCTGGGACCCTGAGGAGGAATAGCAGAGGAAAGAAAAGAGAAAGGAGAAAGAGGAAAGGAAAGAATCAAACTCTTATCAGATCCGACTCAAATTCTGGCCTCACACTTGCTAGTTTTGGGATTGGGGCAAATTACTTAATCTCTCTAAGCTTAGTTTCCTCATCAGTAAAATGGGGTTAATAATGGCTCTTGCCTCATGGTGTTATCATGAGGTTTGTGTTAATGTGTGTAATGCAGTTTAGCACAGTGCTGGCTGCATATTAACTTCTCAGCTTTGTTTATAATTAATTTCTTATAAAATACAGTATATGTACATATATAAATGTTTATTCAAATCATTTCAGAATATTTTTCTTCCCCTTCTTCCTTTCTCTCCCTTCTCTCCCTCTCTTTTATCTTCCCCCTCCTTCCCTCCCTCTTTCTTTGCTTCTTTCTTCTTTTCTTTGCCTCCCTCCCTCCCTCCTTTCCTTCCTTCCTTCCTTCCCTCCCTCCCTCCCTCCTTCCCTCCCTCCCTCCCT